>NC_143396.1:283447940-283599750 GCF_052110815.1 Crocodylus siamensis | reverse complement strand
CCTTCAGTGGCTGGGTTTCCCCGATACCACTGCGGCCGAGACCCACATGGTTTCCCCGAGGGCACTGGGATATCCCACCCTTCCCCTGTTCTGAAAAGGGGTTTCCTCAATATCTAAGCAGAGGTAGACCTGCTCTCGGCTCAGACCCAGGCAAGCCAAACTCAAGTATTAAACAACACAAGGCATGAGCGACTGGTGCCCCCTGAATCCGGGGGGGGCCCCCGCAGAAGCCGCCGATGGCAGTGGCCCTGTCGGGGGGGCCACCAGCCCTGCCGACAGCATCAGTGTCAGCCATTGGGGGGGCACTGGCCCCATCGGGGGGCACGTGCAGCCCCATGCACCCTCTACCAGTCACCTATGCCACAAGGCAAGAGATGACATCTTTTAAGCAGGTCAAGATATGGTAAATAGATGAGTTTTATGCATATTTCGCAGACATAACAAAATCCTTGGTCAAATAGCCAGCTAAGAGATTTTGCGGCCAGGCTGTGATCAGAGGCCTGTATTTCAGTGCCAGGAACTCGCTTGGAGTGCATGCAGCCCTGGAACGGGCACGCCGCTCTAAGACAGTTATAGTCTCGCTGTTGTCGAGCTATTGATTAGATACAGGCCTGAGACTGCAGACTCCTAGGCTTGGAAAGACTTAAAGTGTCTAGTTCAGCTCCATGTACAGATGCAAGATGTACTGTTCCTATACCATCCTGGACAAATGCCTACCTTGCCTCATTTAGTATGCAGATGCACAAGGAGGATCTGGATGTCAGTGCCTTCAATATTCAGGCTTGTTTAGAGCAAATTTAACCCACTGTGTCATGAAAACATCTGCTGTTGAAGCACCTGCCATAAGGCTCCCCTTGTGCAACTGAGCCTGAGCAGGTGTTCATAAGGAGAACAGAGATGGGAGGGGTGCCAGGAGGTCCCCTCAGATGCACAGACTAAATCCTCCTTCTCTCTCAATCTCTGTACCAATTTCTGTGTCTCTGTCTGTCTCTCTCTCACACACACACACACACACACACAGAGCTATCCCTCCATTTGAGATAATCGATATTGCCAACTCCAACTGTTCCAAAATCATGAGTCATGCCCCCCCCCCGCAAATATCATAAGATGCTTAAAACTGGGGGCTTTCCAGCTTCACATTCTTCAATCTTTTCTCCACTAGTAGTCTGCTTCTCTGTTTAAATGACAGCTGAAGTTCTCACGTAACTAAATGAAGCCAAGAGCTGGTGCTTTCATTAAAAACACCAAATATCACAGGACTCGTGATGAAATCATGTACTTGAAACTCAGCCTTGCTAAGCTCTGCAGCTCAGGAGCTGCATTACCTGCACAAAGCAATCTATATGTTGTGCTGTCTCCTCTCGCATGTCTTCCAGCACCTTAGGGGCGAAGTGAAAAACTTAGGTCAATGATCAGTTAAGCGGCGATATATAGGCTGAATTCACCTGCAAAGCAGGAAGCTGGAGGAGCTCAGTGCACGAGAAAGTTTTAATGCGTCTTTAAAGAAAATTGATCTTTTCAACCAAAGTTATTACCCTCTTAGAGTTATTGACATCTTTGTTGGCAGTCCCATCAGAAAGGCAAAGGGCTGAGTGAGCCTGGAGATTGAAACCCAAGAGGTGGTCCCTTTCAGTTATGGATGATGCATTTCCGCAAGGTACTGTCAAAGGCAGCAAACACTAGAAGTGGCTCTGCGCTGAAAGAAAACCATCTCTGTGGATCACAGCCACGCTTTCACACACAGAAATCTATAGCGCTAGAGCTCTTTCTGCACAATGTACCACTGGGATAACTTCACTGAAGTCAACAGAGTGTTACACTGGCTATAACGGTAAGTTATCCACTGTTTTAACTCGCCTCCTGTCCTCCAGTTAACTTACAGGACAGATCATCATCCGGATTAAAGTGCCATCGCTTCTGCTGTGTTAGGACCATTCGATGCTAGATCTACTCTCCGCTATTGTAAGAATCAGGATCCTGGCCTAAATGGGCCTGTGATCTGATTCTGTATGGCTTCTCTGACGTTAGCTGTGACAATTTACACCGGGGGTGATCCGCCCCAGTGCGAGCCCTGTCGACAGATGAGAGATGCTGTGCCTTATTTGAATATTAGCAGAAACATTCAATAACATTTACCCTGTTCAAAATATACAGTACAAAGATATCTGCATGCAAATGCTCTCCCACGAGACAAGAGTAAGACATCTTCTTTTGAACGGCGTGCTGCGAATCACACAGCCAATTATTCACGGTGTCTCTCGCATAAGAATCCAGTGAGTCACAACTCTTTTGTGGAGCTGGGCTTTTTCTCCCCCCCGCTCCCTTCCTTTTTTCACTGTTATATTTTGAAAATATTTGCTCTTGAGCAATAATGTTACTTTTGTTGCTCATCCCGACCAACTCCTGCGAGGAAAGAGCTCCATTGTGAGAGGAGAGACATCTGCTAAATTGAGATACACAAAAGATCCTGACAAATAAATACACACATACATAAAGGGGGTCTTGGGCATTATGTCCTAACATTCGGTGCTTTATGCATTTGCAAATTAAACACTACATAATAGCACTGAGTAACAATGAGTAAATCTCCTTAGCGCCTCTTCTTTTGCCACCCAGCTTTTAGAGGTGTTCTTTTATGTAAAGCCTTTAATGAGGGAAATTAAACACTGTCATCTTCATAGACATCCTTGCTGTCTGCCCTGGCTTCTGAAACAGAAGGAAACCTGAGCAAGTATCTAGGAAGGCTGCGCTTGGGCTTTAATTGTTGATCTGACATCAGGAGCCCTTAATATATTCTAGACACAGATACCAAGCGTGTCGGACCCTGGCCTGGATGTACTGCCTGTCAGGAAACTCGGGAAAGCAACTGCTCTATAAAACCCCAAGTTTTATGTTGTTGGGGGTTTTTTTAAACACACAAGAAATGTTTTAGAATTGTACTCCTAACCAAGCTTTCTGGAAGATCATTTGATATTATGACTGCCTGGATAAATCAGCTGTCAGCTGTCCACAGAATAAACTGCATTGAATACTTGATGCTTTGCTCACAAACACTTCCAAGTACTTTATAGCTAGTATTAGCAGCACTGCTACCCACTGGAAAAGGACTCCCTCAGCACCTCCCGTTTCCGCAGTTTGCTCCGAACCTGCCATGTGGAACGAGGGCCCCAGCGCTGACTGCAGACCTGCGTGGGCCAGGGCGAGGGGCTCCCAAGACTGCAGGGATCTGCTTGCATAGGCTCCTTCACCAGATCAAAGCCATCATCCACTGCACATGCATGGGTTCGTCTTCCCTGGAAAGTTTCTCTGAAAGCAAACGTTAACACTGATTTTGCAAAGGACAGAGGGAGCGTGTCCGTGATACTGCCCCAAAATCCTTAGGCAAAGGCTGTGACAGGTTTCTCAAATATCCCTAGCTTCATTATGACATTTTAATAATACTGAGAATATTCATCCTGGGGTTTAGGGAGCCGGGTTTAGAACAACAAGTCACGCAGGCTGGCAGAGCCTGCAGAAGCCAGCTCACTCGTTTCACTTGCTTCTTTCACTCTTTTCACTAACTTAAGTCACTCTTTGCACTACCTTATTTCTCTTTCTCTCAGTGCTCTTCCTCCTGCCTGTAAAAGGGAATGCTAGGCACTGTGGGGTAAACATTTCAAAAATGCTCGACTGATGCAGTAGCTGTCTCCTATAGAGTTAATTTGACTTTGGGCCAGATTTTCAAAGATACCTGTCTAAAGTGCACACATTGGTTCAAATTTGCACTGGACACTTATGCTAAATATGTTCAGGCACTTTGGAAAAAACTAGCCGTACCCTTCTTCAGTACCTAAACACTAGCCAGCATTATTCAGAGCCGCATTAACTGACTTTATCAAGACGCAACCATTCCAGCATATCCACATCCATTTGAAATGTCCATTAACATGTACTGATCCTTGCTTGAAATGTTTTGGTTGACAGAGCAGCCAAGAGCACAGAAAGGGGCAGCTGCAGTTACCAGGAACAAGAAGTCACCACTGGGGAATTTTTGCAATCGCATCCCAACTTCTACAAGCTGGCAGGAAAGACACTGTTTCCTGGAATGGATTTTTTGCCATTCAGGGGCAGAAAAATAGTGGACACCACCACATGACATTCTTCTCCTCTTGTGCAAAATCAAGCCCCGGGTGCGTTTCTTCCAATCCTGTTGGAAACTATTTATGCTGAGTTGACTCAGGCTCGTTAGTTGGATATTTGGGATCACAATCATTATTTAGTGATCATGTTTGCTGCCTGAAATACACATTATGCATGTGTGGGTAAAGACGGTCCCTTTTCTGGGGAAAGATAACACAATGCCACTGAGTGCAGTGGAATGACATCCATTTGCATGGAGCTGATTTCAGTGCTGCTGACAGGTGTTCAATGTGGGTGCTTGAACCACCTCCGATGGCAGGCTGGTCCAGACCTTGGGGGCTCGGACAGTAAAGAAATTCTTCCTTATGTCCAGCCTGAAACGGTCTTGCAGGAGTTTGTGACTGTTCGACCTCGTCATCCCTTGGCGCGCTCTGGTGAACAAACGTTCCCCCAAATCCTGGTGGTCACCCCTGATAAACTTATAGGTGGCCATCAGATCACCCCTGAGCCTGCGCTTTTCCAGGCTAAAGAGCCCCATGGCTCTCAGCCTGTCGTCATAAGGTCTGCTTTCTCTGGACTCTCTCAAGCTTCTCCACATCCTTTTTGAATTGTGGAGCCCAAAACCGGATGCAGTACTCCAGCTGCGGCCTCACCAAGGCGGAGTACAAGGGGAGAACGACGTCCCGGGATTTGCTCGAGAAGCATCTATGGATGCAAGCCAGCGTTTTGGTCACTTTACTAGCCGCAGCATCGCATTGCAGGCTCATGTTCATCTTGTGGTCAATGATGACCCCCAAGTCTCTTTCTTCTGTAGTGCTAGCCAGCGTAGCGTTGCAGAGCCTATAAGGATGCTGCAGGTTTTCCTTCCCAAGGTGGAGAACCTTGCATTTTTTGGTGTTAAACACCATCAGGTTCTCGTCCGCCCATTTGCTGAGCTTGTCCAGGTCAGCCTGGATCACCCGCCTATCTTCTGGCATGGATGCTTTGCCCCAAAGTTTGATGTCATCGGCAAACTTGGCCAGTCCGTTCCTGACTCCAATGTCCACATCATTAAGGAAGATGTTGAACAGTATGGGTCCAAGGACAGAGCCTTGGGGGACCCCACTGGTCACAGGGCACCACGATGAGTGAGTTCCGTCAACCACCACCCTCTGGGTCCGACCACGGAGCCAATTTCCCAGCCAGTGGATCATGGTGGACCCAAGGCCACGACTGGCCATTTTCATCAAGAGGCGATCATGGGATACCAGATCAAAGGCTTTTTTGAAGTCAAGATATATGACATCAATCTCTTCTCCCTTGTCCAGGTGATAGGTCACCTGGTCGTAGAAGGAAATGAGATTGGTCAAGCAAGACCTACCCGCAACAAACCCGTGCTGGCTATCCCTTAGGATGTTGGCCTCGGCCAGTCCATTAAGGATGGCCTCTTTAATAAACTTTTCTAAGATCTTCCCCAGGATAGAAGTCAGGCTGATGGGCCTGTAGTTAGCCGGATCCACTCTCCTCCCTTTCTTGAAGATCGGCACCACATTGGCCTTCTTCCGGTCTTCAGGCACTACACCAGAGCGCCAGGAGTTTTCAAAGACCCGTGCCAGGGGTGGGCTATGACGCTCGCCAGCTCCTTGAGTACCCTGGGGTACAGATTGTCAGGGCCAGCTGACTTGAAGGTATCCAGCTTCTCAAGGTGTTCCTTCACGAGGTCAGCATTTATGGAGGGCAGGGGATCTCCCCCACCCAGACCTCCCTGTCCCGTAGCAGGCACGGGCGTCCCATGGGACTGACGAAAGACCAATGCAAAGTACCCATTTAATAGGTTGGCTTTTTCCTGGGCGTTAGTTGTCAATTGCCCCATCTGGTTCAGCAGCGGTCCAATGTTGCCCTTGCTTTTCCTCCGGCTCCCCACATATCTGAAAAAGGACTTTTTCAGATGTGCATGAAATTATGTCAGCAGGCTTTCTCTGCAAGGAGCCGCACAGAATTTGAACCCAAGGCAGAAGAGCTACTGGGAACACAACTGATGCTTGCAATGGTGCCAGCCCATATGTGCTCAATTGCCAGTACTTCCAGTCTGCAACAAGAACAAAGGTGCTCCCCTGTCCCTTTCTATGGTGCTTGTGTGGGACAAAATAAAGAAACAATTCAATGTACTACCAGAACCCCTACAAAGTGTTGCTGTATCCTAAGTGCAGCCAGCTCCTCTGGAGACAGGCAATGGTATAATTAAGCCAAAAGGCAACAGGGAGAAAGAATGTGCTTATTAGCGGATAATCACACTCCTAGGACATTCACAGTTACAGGGACCACCCAGAAGGATCAAAATCCCTCCAGAAGGAGATTAACTGATAATAAACATACTTGGTTGCGTTTGCCTTTTTGTGAGCATAGATCTGATTCCAGGAAGGAGAAAAAATAAAGATGAGGACAGAAGGATTTTGTGTCCTCCAACAGTTTTAGTTGCATGTGCGGTGCAGCTGGAATAACGGAGCCTCTTGAAGCACTGTGAGAACGTACTGAATGTGCCCCTAATCGGCAGTGGTTTATTATAAAAGCAGGAGCATTCTGTGATGGATTATGTTACTTGACTAAGTATATATAGTATCTATCCTGGGAGTTAATAATTGGAGGAGGCTGGCGGTGAAGGAGAGAGCCCTTAGCTAGTCTAAGTAGGCTTCCATGAAGCTATGCTGATTTACACTGGCTGAGGATCAGGCTTGAAAGAGTTAGGTGGAGACAGCATCTGTTATAGTGGCATATTGTTTGCTCAGAGATTTCCCTCTTGTGTGCGGTACTTAATAACGCTTTCCCAGAGCGCTCTTTGCCAGCTTGACTAAGCTCAGGGCTTTCTCTGCACCCAGGTCCCACCAGCCCCCACACTGGTCTCTCTTTTAAGGCATTCATATTACCTAAGGGCCTCCCAAAGCCTCGACAGGGGTTGGGCAGCTGGTGGGTCTTAATGGCTGACCATTATACTAACATGGTCTCATTTGTGTCCTTACGCTCTGCTTCCTGACTGTTTGCATGTTGTCTATTGTCCTGGGGCTCTATGAAGTAGAGATCAACTTATGTTTGAACAGTGCCTAGCACAAGGGAGCCCAAGTCCATGACTGAGACTGCTCCCAGACAAATCATCATCATCATTAACAACAGCAACAGCAATAAATAAGAATGATAGTCGTAGTAGTTGCCTGGAGAGACAACACATCTGCATTGGTGTGACTGGTGAAAAGAAGGAGCAGGCGGGTAATTTAAATCCAATGCCACATAGAATAGCCCCTGGCAGAATCAGGGTAACACTACACCTGTATAAACTGTGCTAGTAGAGATGCTGTCTGTCTACAGCATATCCTAGGGTAAGTACTCAAGGTAAAAAAGCTGTGACCCACTCCACCATCATCTAGCGGAGGGCAATGTAATAGCAGCCTACAACAGGCAGCTGCCCTGGCACAGTTGCATCTCTATGGCTGCCAACTGATGTCACATCTGGAATTGTACAGGTGTTCGTGTCCATTGCCCCAGGATACACCCTCAAAAAAGTTTCCTGGATAAGAAATCATAGCAACTTACCCTGGGATATTGCCAAGGGCACCTCTGCGATTATCCCAGATTGCATCACTGAATCCATGGCAGAAAAGCAGCAGAGCGTTCAGGGCGAAGTGCGTAAACACCACCCCTGGGGTATTTTTATTCTGAGACAAACACAGGCACAACTTATCAGGGACAAGTTCCTAGCCTATCTGCTCCAGATACCAGTGTCATTTATGTTGGTGTACAAAGCTAAAGTGAGTTGCCCCTGTCTCTGCAGGCCCTTTAACACTGTGCCGTGCCTGTTCAGTCTCTCTTTCCTGGTCCTCCTGCTTTGGCTAGGACCAGGGATGGAAAGGGGCTGCCCGGTAATGTTATTTTGCAAATGATGAATAGAGCACAAAGCCAGAAGAGAACATCAGCACATTGTGGGCCAGATTTGCAGGCACTTTATTTGGGGGCCACATTTTCAGAAGTGTTACTGGGAACCCAGATTTTCAAGGGAGCTGAACACCCAAGAGATGAGCTCCTTGGAAAACCGACTGCTCATTTTGGCATCTGAGGCTGATAGGAATAGAGGGCACCTTCATATCCAGGCCCTGCCGAAGGTTGGCAGGATTTAGTCACCTCATTTTGTAATCCTGGCTGGGATCAGAGCTCTTTTGAGCATCATCCTTATGTAAACAGCCAGGAGTGGAAGTGGTTTATTTTACTCTTTGGACATACACACAGTCTGTAAAAAGGGCGTCCAGGCATCCATATCCAAGAATCTGGCAGCAGCCTGATCTTCTTATGTAACCTTAGGGAGCAAGCCAGTCAGTCTCAGCAAAACTAAAACTACTTGCCCTCACCAAGCCACCCCCTTCCCAGCTCTTCCAAACTTCCACATACGCGGTGGGAGAAAACTGTGCATCCTGCAGCATGCCCTGAAGTACTCTCTCAAACCAAGAGGTGGGGAGTGAATCCCAAATCCAAGGGCTTTAAAAACATCAGTTCACAGTACCAGTTCTTACACCAACGTCACAACTGCCATATGTGGAAGCTAGGGCTTAAGAAAGCTTAAGAAAGCTCTGTCAGTGCCTTATCTTGGCTACGTCATCATCATCTTCTTCTTTCTCATGCACAGGAGCTCTACCCGCGCCTCGCGCCACAACACCTCTGCTCTGGGTGCCATACACACCTAGAACAAAGAGTTTACAGGTGTAGAGCAAAAAGTAGCAGGGGAGGAGCAGAAGAAAATAATCATTGTCTGCGCTGTGGGCAGTGGTCTCTGCATACCAATCCTCTCTTCAAACCAATTGGGCATTCAAAGCCCCCCACAGCATGCGTGCACCAGGATTTGTCAAGCGATGCAACAGCAGCATCATGCCACTGGCCTTCCAGGGACCATTTCCAGTCATGCAAAGTTACAGACCATGGTAAGCCCGGGACCCATCTTTGTTGCCTCCCAGTTAAACCAGGAGGCTCGCCGAGAAACGCACCCTACCTGCTCAAGCTGACTCTGCACATGGCCAGTCCTAGAAAGGAGCCATGGCAGCGGGTATTGAGTGCATGCCCAATGCCACACTCAGTGTCTACGGCAGGGGTTGCTGTTAGTATGCTACCAAATACCCAGGAGGTGGCACAAGTGGGCAGGATGCACTTCCCAGCACAGACATGACCTACAACAGTGTGCTCTTTGACACCCTCAGGTGACTGATCCTTGTACAAGGGTTTGTGCCCACTACCACAGCAGTGCAAACAATGTGGGACAGGACTTTTCCAAAGCATATCCGTGATGAAGGAGAAGAAATTGCACTGAAAAACTAAAGGCACTTGTGCTCCCAAAATGCTTGGACACTTCTGAAAACCTCTTCTGTCATTCGAGACCTTTATTCTGGGCAGTCAAGGCCTGTGTGTTAGCAACGATCATCCAGAGCTCAAAACCCACCGTCAGCCCAGCAGAGGACTGGCAAAGTCTGAGTTCATCACTAAAGAGAATAAGCCGGTGATGTCTGAATAATGCACACAGCATGAATGTGCCTCACTGAAAGGCTGGCATTAGTTTGCTTCCAAAGTCTGTCATTCAAAAGCTGTATCAGGTGCTGTTCCCTATCGCAAGGAGTTTTCTATCAGCGGGGATGTAATGCAGACCACATCTCTGGCCTATTCCCTTCTTAACCGTCTTTTAACCAGGAAGCCCCAGGAGAGGATGAATTTCCCCATTATTCCTTTTTCAAACCATGTTGTGGGTTATTGGTCTCTGCCTTATCAGCCATCGAAGTTCCCTTAAAAACACTGAATAAGACACAAATTGCAAATTAGGCTTTAATTAGACTCTGGCACCTGCTTCCTGCCCAAGAAATACAATAAAGACATCTATAGGTTGCTATGGCAGTCCAAAAACATAGATTTCTGTTTCACTCCCTTTTGAAGACAAATTTACTCAGTGCTATAACTTGTGTGCCAAAGTGATTAACACTTTAATGCTAATATCAAGCTGGACCAGTTACACACATTTTATTCATTAGAAGGCATCGTTTTTCAACTGTGTCTTATCAGTATGCAAATTAGATTTTGACTCTGCAGTCATCTGCTCCCAAAGCACAGCCAAAGTGAATTCAATTAATGCGATTTACATTCCAATGTGACATGCAAGGCTGTGTTTGGCTTGATAAGGCAACCAAGTGGGAGCTGGACTCCAAACACAAGGCTGTAACCCTCTCCTTCTCATGGCCAGACTACCTTGCTGGGTGACACTTAAACTGGGAGAGTTTGAGAAGACCAAACCACCACGCAAGGTACAAAAACGAGGGAAGAAGTCTCAGGCCTGCTCTTCTCGGCATCACTTATATACTGAAGAAGCCTTGTCAATGGGCCTGCTCGTGTCCAAGGGGATTTCTACAATGTTCTTCGTCTTGCTTTGTAGACGGTATCGTGCAATGGGTATCAAGCATAGTGCACCTGTCGCTCCTTGTGCTAAAGATGCCCACTCCCCAGGAGATACAGTTGTACTGCTTCCCACGGGAAGGCCCAGCACTGGCCAATTCAGTAGCAAACATCCCTCATGGAGAAACATCTTCCTAGGCATGTCATTTGGGTCTGTAACTACCCATTTCCACAGCAGCAAACACATTTTAAGCCAGGGGTCAAGTGGAGGGGAAGAAAAAATGCTTGTGGGGAGGGCCCTGCCTCCTCAGAAGTGCAATGAGAACGTATCTCCCCCTCCATCTACTTTCACCACCAGCTTAGCTCTTCCCTGGACACACGACCTGGGCATTGCCCATTTTGCTCACTGTGCCACCAAGGCTTCAGCCTTCAAGGGAGGCTTCTTAGCTGATCTCTCTCCATCAGTGTCAATCCCCAGTACAGAGAACGCACACTTGGTCTAATTCAGGGGTGCACATCAGTGGCAGCTGCATCTAAATAGGCGCTTGGCTCAGCCTGATTCAGATGTGAACGGTCTTGGAGCATTGCATCAATGTCTGGTGAGTGGGACTGGGTGATGGCAAATTTAGACTCCAGGCCTGAACTTAGTGCTAAAAATACAGAGGAGGACTAACCAGCCTGGACTGCTAATGTCAGTGGCCCAGAATAGTGCAGGAGCATTAACTTGCTAGGCACCATCTAGGCATATCCAAATGCCTCACCCACCTGTGTCTGGGCACTTCCCCAGTGGTCTGATGTAGAGACCATCAGAGCATTGACCCCTAGAGTTGATTTGGGGCCCTAAGATAGCCCTTGTTCTCGTGCAAAACCAGTTTTGCAGTAAAGTAAATGCAGAAACAAACTCGATTCGAATTCTCCAATTATGAATACTGTCAGCAAGTGAAGAACAACGCAATATATACCTAGCTCTACTGTTATGATCCAAGCAGGAAGAAGACGTTTTACAACTTAGAATCTGTTCATCTAAAAATCATAAGAAATTGTAACGCATGGCCAGTCTGTTAAGGAGATCTCACCCAAATTCAGAGGCACTGGATTTTCATTAGGTCTGCAGACAGCAAAGGATGTGAGAGGAACCCACCTCAGCACAGCGAGCCCCTTTTTTATCCTTCCCTTCAAATAAAGGCTGACAACATTAGTTGATAGAGACGTTGATAAATATGTTCAGAAAGGAACAAGCAGGTTGTAACAGGGCGGTCTGGCCCTTTAAGCGGGAGCAGACAGCGCTATTGTAGAAGCCCAGCTGTGGGCGATTAGCGACTTCGGGAGTAATCCCCTGACTGTTAAAAACCCAAGGGAGAGAGCATGGGGGGAGCAGCCCACAAGCAAGAGTGGATCTGGATCCCAGAGAAGCTCAACCCCAGGAAGGAGCCAGAGCCAAAGGCCTCCCCTCCTGCCTGGAGACAGGCTGCAGGCTTTGATTTATATGAGGAAGGGCTGTGTTTTCATTTAAAGGACCTGCTGACAAGCCCTCCAGGGGCAAGCCAGCCTGCAAGGTAGCAGGCTCACAGACTCGCTTGCAGAACTGAAAGCCCCTAGTGTGACCGGCTGGGGGGATCCCATGGGGGAGGGATTCAGTAGATCCAAGGACCCATGGGCATCCAGGTCAAACCTGGCTCCTAGCAAGGATGATACTCTGGTGAAGCTGTGCTGGCTGCGTTCTGGCCTCCTGCCAAGCTCTGCGGGAGGTTTCGACCTGGGGTTGGCAACTTATGGCCCACAGGCCAGGTCCAGCCCTTCTTAACCTTCAGACCCAGCCTGCAGACGTGGGGCTTCGGTAGCAAGGGGGTGCCTTCTGCAGCCGCTCTCCCCACGCTGCTGCGGGAAAGGTGCCAGTGGAGGGCACTTGCTCTATGCCGTTAGGGAGATGGGCACTGGCAGGGCCCTAGCACCCAGCCCTCCACTCACCTCCGATCCAGGGTACATCGTTCCGGCCCACAGCTGGAAAAGGCTGCCCACCCCTGCTGTGGAGCGCTACCTCTTCCCCTCCGAAAACGTGGTGTAGGGTGGAGACACTTTGTCCTTCATTTACAAAGATGCATCAGTCCTCCTGAGCTCCTCTTATCACAAATAAAACAGCTTTCAAAAGGAAATGAGGAAGACTCACATTTTGGCGCGTGTGATGCTCCCTCAGTCTCCTTCTGCTCATTCAGCAGCTCATTATCTCCGGATGGGTTGCTGACTGGAGAACAGCTTGGTGTTGAACCCTGCCTCACCCCTCCGTCTAAAGGCCACTCCATCTGGTGGTCAATCCAGGCCCCGAGGACTCTCCATCGGTGACCTCTCCCCGCTAAATCCAGTGCTGCTGCCCAAGGGAGGCAACAGGATAAATGCCACGCTTCTGCCAGAGCACCGACCTTGCTCCTAATTGCTGCCATGTCATCTCCCCAGCGCTGATGGATCAAGAGCACTGGGTACTAGAGGCCAATGTATTTTAAAAATGTCCACACAGATATCCTGAAACTGGGCACATAGGAGGTAAAAGCATCATTAACTGCTTAATTGTTCACATTGCAGCAGGCATCCTATTGGCTTTCTACTCTGAGACAGGCAGGTGAAGACTGGGCGCATCATTTTCTGACTAAATCCATGTTTTCTCTGGCAGCACCACAGAGCTCCTTCTGCCTTAACAGTCCCCTGAAAGCCTGTCTTTTTTCTCTCCTGGGTATGATCAAAACTGACTGTGAAGAGATTTACAACATGGCAAATGAGAAACACGGGCCCCAGGTTCTCCTCTCTATTACGCCAATGCAAGGGGGAAGGAAGGGCACAGGTTTCAGCAGTGCCCAACTCATTCTACTGATTTCTATGGCACGGAGCAGAATCTGAAGCGCTCTGCAGGCAGATAAGCTCTTGTCTCAAAGCTACAGCACGACTTCACACCCGGTGATTTACAGCATTGACCCAAGCTGCCGGCCTCTGAGTAAAGTCTTAAAATAGACGTGCAAGAGTGTGTTGTGTTCTGGGCTATTGATGCCTTTGGCCAATGATTTGCTTTTCCCAGAGGTAGAAAACAGCTGGCCCAGGAGTGGTGCCAGTAGCAGGGGCCTCCATAAATCTTAGGGAAGGGAAGGGTTGTACAGAGACAAGATTGCACTGAGTCTGAGAATTGTATTAAACTGAACCACGGCTTTTGATTTGTGAGCTGATTGCATACGTGCCTTTAGGAACAGTCCCCTACCTGCTTTGTGTTCTTCCCCCCGTCACCCCAGCAGTTGCAATTTGTTCTTCCTGGGACGTAGATTCTCTTGTTCCAAACAAGGGAGAAACTTCCTGGAAGAGAAAGAAGATAGATTCTGGGGACCACAGTCAAAAACCAAGGTCTTGTAGCTCTATTCATTCTGCAGATGTGTTATAAAGAGCCCCAGGGAGGTCATGGTGTGCATGGCACATGGATAAAGCAAGGCAGATGGGCCAGGAAGACAATAAGTCAGAATTTGGTCAACGTCCCAACTCTTCTCTTGTACAAGCAGCGGAGCAGCTTCTAGCTTGTCGGAGGACACTCCTTTGCCTCACTGCTTCCTTTCCACAAGTTCATTTTACACAAGGTCTGTTTTTTTGTTGGCCAGAAGAAAACCAAAAATAATGATGACAAGGGGGAATGCACATACCATTAATGGCCTCTGAGCCCCACACCCTCATCCCCTCAAACTCTGATCCTGCATGGATTGGGATGAGCCCAAATTCCAAGTTCTTAAGATGCTAAGAAAAGCAGGGATGTTATAGCCAAGGCTGCTTCCATAGTTTCATAGTTGGTAGGGTCGGAAGGGACCTCAGCAGATCATCAAGTCCGACCCCTGCTATGGCAGGAAAGAGTACTGGGGTCAAACGACCCCAGCTAGGTGATTGTCCAGCCTTGTCTTCAAGACCCCCAGGGCAGGAGCCAGCACCACTTCTCTTGGAAGCTGGTTCCAGATCCTAGCTGCCCTGACCGTGAAGTCGCGCCTCCTGATATCTAACCTAAATCTACACTCTGTCAGCTTATGACCTTTATTTCTAGTCACTCCTGGTCATGCTCAGGGGAACAGGGACTCCCCCAGTGCCTGCTGGTCCCCTCTGACTAGTTTGTAACAGGCCACTAGATCCCCCTCAGCCTTCTCTTGTGGAGGCTGAACAGGTTCATGTCCCATAGCCTCTCCTCGTAGGGCCTGCATGTATGGATCTGTCCCATACTCGGCATGCATACTCAGCAGAAGAGAAGCTGAGAGCCAGAGCAATGTTCGGATGATTGATGGGCTTGCTCCCCATTTTGAGTTGGTGAGCTTATATAAAATGCTGTTAGGAGTGCTTATCTTTGCTTCTGGATTCATGATGTGTTCTTTGTGCAAGAGGGTTCAGTACACTAGGTTTGGACAGTAGGACAGTGGAGTCCCAGACCATGTAATATCGAGCTGGTAGTTGGCTTCGTGTTTTTTTCAAATAGAAAGCACATACTTATGTTTTTGCTGGGTTGGCGTGTAATTGGTTTTCAATTACCTTTTGTGAAGTAGCACAGAGCAATCAGATCCCCTTCTCAGCCTGCGTTTTCATGGGCTAAATAATCAGTGGAGCAAGACTGTGCCTTTGCTACACTGAATGAAGCCCAGCTATTCATGCAAATCTCTGGTGGGCAGGTCAAGGAGTAAGCTGGTTACCAGGCAAGCAGCGAGTGTGTCTGAATGCTGAGCGTGTTCGCTGGCTTGTTTTAGTTTGCAGGCAGAGCTCTGGCTTTATTTTAACAGGTAACAGGACATGGGGGAAGTTATCCTTCCTGCCACACACAATAGCCGCTCTGGCCCCCTCCGGGAATGCCAGCATTGCTCCATTAGTTCTCGTTTTAGTTGGAGACAATGGTGTGGAATATTTCTGTTACGCTCCTGAGCCCTGGAGTAGAGGGATTTCTTCCCTGTTATCTGTATGGTGGGAATACCAGAGGTAGTCAGAGCTTAGGGTCCCATTACGATAGGCACTGCTTAAGACAAGCACGGGCAAGGCAGCCCGCGTTCACAGAATTTGTGATCTGGGCTAGGAAGATTTGGGAAGAGCTTGTTCATGAAACTGGGCATGCTCTTGCAAGTACCACCCTCTGTGCTCAATCCACAGGGGAAGCAGGTCCTTTATAGCATCAGCTTGTGGCCTTTACCTCAGGCTTGTAGCCCCATTTTGATTCCTGAGGTGTCAGCCAAAGCAGTGACTTTTGTGCACCTGTCCGGAGCATGAGGCAAAAGCAAAAGTCAAATTAATAGCCCCCCACCAGTGAGAGAATGCAGACTCTGGGCTCCCCGGAGGGCCCAGACCCCGGCATAATGCCAATCCTTCATCCTGGGAAGGCTGGCAGGAAGGGGCTGTATGTAGCTAGCCCTTCTTTCAGCACAGCCCCTCAGGACCTGAACAAATTACAACAACATTTGTTTCGACGCGAGGCTGAGAGACAGATTCTCATTACTGGCGAGTCCAATTCGCGTATCCTCTGTAATGAATTGCCTTGCGTGAATATGAGCGCTCGGTAATATTTCCCCATCAGGCAGTATTTATGGCTTTGTTTATGCAGCACAGCTTGTGTTTTCACTCCCCCTCCCCAACTCAGAGCAGGTAAATCACTAATTCCTCCGAAGTCTACCCTGACCTTTGGAATCAATGGTGGCAGGAAAGGCCTTTTCATTTCGGCTATTGTGAAGCAATGCCAGCATCGGTGGGTGTATGAATGGATGGCGCAGGGCTGCCGTGGGTCTCACGCACCACAGGCCTGCCGGGGAGAAACGTCCAAGGAAGTGCCCATTTATAAGTTTCTGATTTTCTGTAATCTCCCCATCTCTGCGGAGAAACCTCTGGAATTATGTCTGTCAAGTGCAGATGTCTGCAATTCGGAGATCGACACGAGGCAGGCTGGCTCCCAAAATGGCAGCAGCGTAGCCACGTTGGGGCGGGGGGTTCACAGCAATACCCCTGCCTCTTACCCTTATGCCATGGCAGCTATGCTGCTTCTGGACCAGAAGCCACCTTCTGCAGAGCAGCATGCTGCTGCCCTGCACCCATCAGACCTGCCCTCGGAGGATGAGGCCTTTCTATAGGTGCGTCATCAGGCCTGACTTCAGCTCACACTTCAGGGCAGGGTCTTTTTAGCTCTAGAGGTCACAAGTGAGCTGAGCGGAGCTGGGGGGCAGCCACTCGCAGTACCTGAGCTTGCAAGCCGGGCTCTCTCTGCACTACACTGCAACCTAGACATACCCATCAAATAAGCACCTGGCAATAACCTTATTCATCCAGTGGCTCAGCAGTTCTGAAAATAGGCCACCAAGACCTCCGCTAGCATAGGATATCTCGTCAGGCTGTTTGACTCCAGATACCTACGGTATAATCTTTCAGTGAGCAAGTGCCCTCAGCTCCAACGGTCTTCAGCTGAAGGAGGGGTATTTCTGGAAGAAAGCAGGGCAGAAATGTTTGGATACCTAGAAGCCAAGGAATCCCAAACTAGTGGCCATTTTTGGCCCTCAAACTTATTAGCTGCAATCTTGGTGGCAGGGAAAGATTCCAGGAAAATGGAAGAGAAACATCCGGCTTAGTTGTGCCGCTTTATATCAGTTAAAGAAAATTCCAGTCTAGTATTAACGTGGTCTTGTCACCCTATCCCCTATTGCCTCTGCAAGGCCCAGTGCACTGGGCCCTGTGTTGAGTGTTGGAGACGCAGGCATGGGGCAGACAAAGTAGTTAGCACCCAAAGCGAAGGGGAAGTTTGCAGTTGAGCTAGGGATGGAATTAAACTCTCCAGCCTCCCAGACCACTACCCTACCCGCTGGGCCACCTTTCCTTACAACAAAAATAGTCATTTATTTTCCGTTTGCCTCCAGACTTGCCTTTCAATCCCAAACACAACGCTCCCCATGTAATCAGCAAAGTGGCTGGGTAAGACCATCTGTATTGAACATGCACCGTTAAAGGCAGCTGAGTCACTACCTGAAGGGCTGAAGGCAGCTCAGATAACAGAGCGATCATTAATTCATAAAGCCATCGAGTAGTTGCTATCTTGCCGTTTGGAAGCCAAAACTTTTTTCTGGAAAGGCAGACTTTCCATACTAACCATTCTATTTATCAGATTGACTGTTGGGAAAAGAGAGGAAAACTAAATACAGCAGAAAACTCCCTGCACATGAAGACTACTGCAGCTCATAAGCTAGGTATGTAGGCCTCAAGACCCTCAACAGAAAGTCAACTGTTGCTAAAAATCTCACTTTGTGCAGTGCAAAGAACATGCAGAAAAAAGTTAGTGGATCGCACTCAAGTCTTATTTGGACCAAACAGGATCCCCTGCTTATTTCTTTAAATTCCCCCAAAACTAGCTTGTGCCCATTATCTGGCATGGAAACCTGAAAACTAGCAAGTCACATCTAGGAGATTAGCAGAGGAGACACAGAGCCTTGTGTCAGCTCGTGTAAAGTAAGGTGCTTCTAAATATCCTGATTAGTGCATGGATCGGACCTGCATTGAGGCAACATAACAAACCCTGATTGTCTGAATGCATATGACTGGTAAGGATGAGAACAATAATACACTTGTGCTGCTGCTTGTAACAACTTTCAGTGCCAGTTCCAGACATTGGTACAATAGGCCCAAGCCCCAGCTTGTGGAGTTAGATGATTACATGAACTAAGCTTTTATTTTATCAAAAAAAAAACTAGTTTCTGGCCTGCTGGGTTGTGAAGAAGAGCTTTTAAAAATGTAACTCAGGTGTAACCAAAGCAATGAGACATGACTGAGTCTGCTGGCAGCCTGAAACAGTCGCTCAAAGTATGAGCAGCCCCATGGATTTCATGATAAACCAGGGGTCGGCAACCCCCGGCACACATGCCGAGCATGGCACACGAGGCCATTTTGCTCAGCACACCACCACCAGCCCGGGCTCTAAGCAGCTGCTGCCAGCCACGGAGCCCAGGCTGCTCCCAGCAGGCGGCTGGGAGGCTGCAAGCCCTGCTGCAAGCAGACTGTGCCCCTGGGCCAGCTGCAGCCGGGAGGCTGCAAATAGCTGCTCTGGGCTCCAGCATGTTGGCACTCTGGCAGCTTCCAAGGTAGACATTGTGGGTTTTTTGGCACTCCAGGAAAAAAAATTGCCTACCCCTGTGATAAACAGTAGACAGACTGATGGCAGTCGCACCAGAGTGCCCTACAATACAGTTCAGCATAACTTGCGCAGACATTTCAATCCCTAGTTCTCAACCTTTTTAGACCAAAAGCACCCCTTTAGACTCGAGGCACCCCTCAGACAACATCAGTTCTTAGTTTTCACTCATTTTTTGACTACAGAAAAATAGAAGAGCAATTTTTTATGTTGCAAAGAATTCAGGAAGGCCACAACGGATGAGAATAAGTTTAACGCCACAGATTCCTATTTGAAATCACTGGGTTTATCTTGTGACTCATGTTTGCACACCTAACAATGCTAACCTTGTGCGGCCACCCTGCAGCACCCTTGAAAGGGTCTCATGGCACCTTGGTTGGAAATCACGGATTTAGAAAGAGGAGGCCACCCCCTGAGGATTTTTTCTAGACAGACACAATGAGACTGTCTCTTAGGAAGGATGAAGGAAGAGCTCTGAATCTGGCCCCTAGTTCCTTATCCAATGAGCAGATGACAAAATGCTCCTCAGGGTTTGCGCTCACGCACTTCTGACACTTGGCACATCCATTGCACCAGGTTTTTTAACATACTTTACAAACTGAGTTATTTCATGGGTATAAATTTCCCCCATTTCACATAACAAGGAAACAAAAGGACAGGAACAGTTCAGAGACTTATCAAGGTCATGCAGGAAATCCCTAAAAGAGGCCAGAACAGAACCACCATCTCCTGACTCCTAGCCCCACAAGACACCGCTTCCTCCACGCCGCCTTTCAGGGCAGAAAAGGACCCGGAGCGGGGTTTCGGGTTGCCAGGTTAAAATGACATGGTTGCCTCGGGCAGCCCACAAATTAGCCATGCCCATTTCATTTCGATTTGCAGTTTGTGCAGACTACTGCCCTTGTGCTGTCATCGGGCAGTCGCTGTCATAGAGCCATGCCTGCAAAGCAGATGAGGTAGACGCAGAAAAAACATACAAGCATTTCAGAGAGTGGCAGCTTCATAAATACCAACCTTGCCCTGCCCAGGCAGTTCCCTGGTCTCTCCACTGGCAGGCGGCCCGGCAGAGACATTGGACGTGTATCAATCCTGTAGCCCATATTTTGGAAATGGAGCAACGGGGCCAGGAACTGCTTGTTAAAGCTGCTTCCTCTGCTCCCCTGGGTTTGTCTGCAAAGCAAAACAAGTAAGCTGTGGTAGCATAGTCGACATAGCCGTTCTGGCTGTCATCTGGGAACAGCAGCAATAAATTTCCATTTGAAGTCCCTGGGTTTATTTCGTGAATCATGTTTGGCCACCTAACAGTGCAAACATCACATAGCACCCTGCAGCACCCTTGCAAGGTGTCACGGAGGTATCCTAAGATGAAGTTACAGTTTGGGTTCACGGTATGATATGTTCAGATAAGCTCTAAAATGAGGTTTACTGCTGGGACGTTTGTGCTCTAATCACAGCTGGTGCAAAGCAGTGTTCGGTTCTATTGTCCTCATCAATGTATTATAGTACTTGACAGACATGTAATTTTGATATATCTTTATATTTCAGCTAAAGTTGTTAGTACAGTAATGATTAACTTCACCTTCCGGTGATTATTGTGGTAGCACAAGTTAACAACCAGGGTACAAGCCTGCCTGGCACCCCGGCTGCATAATGTGGAGCCTAACCCATGCTTGTGCATTGCTACATCATCACTGCGACCTGCGCTCGGTAAATGAAGGCTGCCCACCCGCACTGCAATCACCCCTCCATCGTGCTGCACAGACATGCCCAGTGCTTTTGCGTGGCACAGGGCACCAGGCGATGCCCTGGCTGGCATTACATTTTCCACACGCAAAAGGCAGATGTGCGAACGAAGAGGATCCACAAGGTGAGGCAATGCTCAGCTGGGATAAATTGACTTGGTCCCGTTGAAGTCGGCATAGCAGAGGATCGGACCAGCTCTCCCACAGGCTTGACCAGGGTGTCTTGCCCCATCCAAAATATCTGTTGGTTTCCATCCTCCACCTGCCCCAGCCACCCAGGAGGCCGACTTCTTGCACTGAAAGTGGCACCGAACCAGGAAAGCGGCGGCTGCTCTGCACTCCATAGTTTGATTAATACAATTTCCACTTAGGGAGAGAAGCCCCACAGAGCTGCTTAACAACAGGAATATTTGTGCTCCGTTATCGGGGGCAGAGCAGTGGAACTGCCTTCTGATTGAATTAATGCTCATCTGACTGCCGCCTGCATTTCATCCCCAGCGCCAGCAGCCCGCTGCCAGAACTACGTCCAGCAGAGCAGTCCCAAACACTCCACGGAGAAAATCCAGTACATCATCGATCCTCCGGCTCACGCACCTTAATCGATACTTGTTTTTCCTCCCAGGAAAGCACTCATCTATCTGCTGTGTGCGGACAATAATGAGATTGGGTAGGTGGCCTGCTTTGAGAAATGCCTAATTATACGAGGGTGTTAAGCACCGTTATGTGCAGTGTTACTGACATTAGCATGAATTTTCATTCATCATTCCCAGGCCTTTTACACATAAAACTTTGATTCATCGCTGATCAGGCAGGCATTCACGAAGCATTAGGAGCTTGAATGCCAAGAGATCGAAGGCTTGCGCTGAAGACGGAACGGGCTCCCCAGGGGTGAGTTTTGATCAAGGTACTGAGGCATCTAATCCCCAGCACCTAAGTAGGTTTTATAAATTTTGCCCCAGCCCCCTCAAAACACTTCCATGTAAATGCTTAGCAAGACAGGGGAAAGGCCCTCCCAAGAGTTAAGACCATGCAGCTAAAGTCCTTTCTGCACTTTTGTCTTTCTGACCTGTCTGGAATTTAGGAGTAGGATTTTACACGTATTCAACAGGGTTTTGTGCTCCCAAATCACTCAGTCACCCCTGGGTTTGGAGACTTATTTCCTGAGCCATCACAGATACGCGCAAGAAGCAAGGGCTTAAATAAAATATCTTTTATTTAACCAACTATATAGCTGGGAGAGATATTAGATTCAGGAACGAAGTACTCGCCCCCTCAGGTTTGGGGAAGAAGCAGGTATAGTTTCAGCACATTTAGTATTTAATATATTGGTCCTGTACCTGCTTCTTTCCTAAGCAAGGGCACTTAGTGCCCTGAAGCTTGTCTAAGGGGCTGCACCCCCTGGTTTGGTTTAGACAACAGAGCAGGAGCCTCCAGGAACTTTTTTAAGTCCCTAAAGCAAATGAAAATCCCAGGTCCCTTCCCCTCGGTACTCAGAGGCATGTCCCCTCCACTCCCCCTGCTTTCCCCGCTGTCCTGGGGGTGGGGAAACCCGCTTGCCTCAGCCAAGTTGCACAGGGGCTGGGATCAAGGGGTGGATGTTAAGACAATACAAGCCAGGCAACTGCACAGAGTCCCACCCGGGCCAGATGTCCCACAGCACTATGTTGCTTCAGAGCCTCCATTAGTACGGCTGCATGAAGCGCAGAGGCCCAGTACCGAACCTTTGCCGCTCAGCATTCAGGAGTGCAGTTTTATGTTTCACATCCTTTTATATACAGTACTCGAACAATACTCTTCTATACCTCCCCCGTTGTTTGTCCAACTTTCCACTTCTTATAGGTTTCCACTTCTTTTTGTATTGTAGCGTACCGAAGAGCTGCCTGCTAAGCCAAGCTGGGCTTCTGCCGTACTTGCTAGCCTGCCTGCACATCGGGATGGTTCGTCCCCGTGCTCTCAGTCAGGCTTCTTTCAAGTACAGTTAATTCTCCTGGACTCCTCTCCCCTCAGACCGGCTTCCCAGGGGATCCTGCCCATGAGTTCCCCGAGCGAGTCAAAGTCTGCTTTTCTGCAGTCCAGGGTCCTTCCTCTGCTACTCTCCTTCCTTCCTTTCCTCAGGGTCCTGAACTCAATCATCTCATGGTCACTGCTGCCCAAGTTGCCGCCCACTTCCACATCCCCCACCAGTTCTTCCCTGTTTGTGGGCAGCAGGGCAAGAAGAGCACAGCCCTAGCTGGCCGCTCCAGCCCTCGCACCGGGAAGTTGTCCCCAGCAGTCTCCAAAATCTTCCCGGGTTGCCTGTGCACGGCTGTACTGCCCTCTCAGCAGATGGCGGGTGACTGACATCCCCCATGAAAACCAGGTCCGGGGATGGGGAAACTTCTGCCAGTTGTTTGAAGAAAGCCTCATCCCCCTCATCTGCTGGTCGTGGTGGGGGGTCTGTTATAGCCATCACCCTTGTTGCTCTCTCCTCGGACCCTAATCCAGAGACTTTTGACAGGCCAATCTCCAGTTTCATACCGGAGGCCTTAGCAATCGTACAGCTCTTTTATATAAAGCACCGCACCTCCTCTCTGCCCTGCCTGTCCTTCCCGAACAGCTTGTCCCAACCCGTGCCAGCGCTGCAGTCATGCGAGCTCCCACCACGTCTCCGTTGCTCCAGTCACGTCACAGCTCTGTGATTGTGCGAGGACGTCCAATTCTTCCTGCTTGTTTCCCAGGCTCTGTGCACTCGTGTGCAGACACCTGGGGTGACCAGCCAATTGCCCTACTTTCTCAGTAATACTGAGAAGGCTTTCCCTGTTGTCCCCTCCTGTTTCTGCCTCCTCCAGGTCACCCACTTCCCCACGGGCCTTGGTCTCCACCCCCAGTGAACCTAGTTCAAAGCCCTTCTCACTAGGTTAGCGAGCCTGTCTGCAAAGATGCGCTTCCCTCTCTTGGTTAGGATGATCCTGTCTCTCCCTAGCAATCCTTCTTGGAACAACATCTGTAGTCAAAGAAGCCAAAGCTTTGCTGGCAACACTATCTGCACAGCCATGCACTGATCTGCAGGATGCCTCCGCTCCCCTTTGACTGGAAGGATCAAAGGGAACATA
Organism: Crocodylus siamensis; assembly: GCF_052110815.1. NCBI lineage: Eukaryota > Metazoa > Chordata > Crocodylia > Crocodylidae > Crocodylus > Crocodylus siamensis. Next base: position 283,576,252 of record NC_143396.1, on the reverse strand, counting down.
ACTCCCCTTCACCCTTACACCCAGAGCCCTGTAGTCACCTTTGGTCTGCTCGGGGTCACCCCAGTAATATCGCTGGTGCCCACATGGATGAGTAGCACGGGGTTGCCATCAGAGGGCCGGATGAGCCTCGGTAATCCTCCCGGACATCTGAGATCCAGGCTGTGATCAATAGTTGACTGTTATCTGATAGATTAAAAGACAGAGAGGCCTGTGCGCTTTGAGGCTGCAGTGGATGGACCCCAACCCTACTAACGACCCAAGTCGGAGGGGGATCACAGCATGAGGACAGGAGCCCTGCTTTCACACAAAGCTTTGCTTCACAGGAAACATTTTCATACTGATCCAACTTTGCTGTATTCCTTTGCAGACCTACTAGACCAGTGGTGCCCAGCCTTTCCACCTCTCGGGCTGGATGGACAGTGCTCAGTCCATCCCTGGGCTGGATCCCACTTGAGGCCTGAATCAGTGCTCAGGGAGGGGAGGCAGGGCCTGATCTGGCTGTGTACAGGGGTCAGGGATCAGCCCAGCCCTGATCCTGCCACACAGGGAGGAAGGAGGCATGGCCTGGCCCTGGTTTGGACTCAAGCCCTCCTTGGAAAATGCTTTCAGTTTTCTCTCGTTCGACTACAGAAAAATAATAGAGCAATTCTTCTGTTGCAAGGAACTCAGAAAGACGACGACAGGGCAGACTGCTTTTAACCTGATGGATTCTTATTTGAAATCTCTGGGTTTATTTTATGAGAGGTAGTTAGCTGTGTTAATCTGAAGTCAGAAGGCAGGGCAGTTAGTCTATAAAGATGCGTATCTAAGCTATATAGAAAGCACAAACCTTCATGAACCCGAGTTCACTGTATCAGATGCTTGTGATTCGTGCTCACACATCTAACCATGCTAGCATGGCATGGCACCTTGCAACACCCTTAAAAGGATCTCAAGGCATCCCAGGGTGCTGCAGCATCCTGCTCGACACTCAGCCCGCTTGACAAACTAGATCACCAGAGTCTGCAGCATCCTTTGGGAGGACACAGCTTGAACTAGAGTTTGAGTCTGGGTCGGTCATTGATCAGAGCTGGATTTTTTGAGAAGCCCAAAAAAAGGTCATGCTGAGGCTTTGCGGGGCCATGGGGCCTTCACCCCAGATCCACAGGCAGTGCTTACCCTGGGGTGGGGCCCGCTCAGCAAACACAGTTCTCTGCAGAGTCCGGAAAGAGGAGTACTTTGGGAGATGAATTATTTTTCCGTTTGTTATTTTCCTCTTTGACAGGACCATCCCAGAGGCATATAAATACCAACTTCCTTTTCCTTATTCACTGGCGGGGGAAAAAACAACATGGTTTGGGCTATTGCTTGTACTCTACTCAACTCACTGGCACAGCAATTAACAGCAGGGAGGCTTCATGCACATAAATCTCTTCCCTTGAGGTCAGTAGGTTACAGCTCTTCCCTGGGGATCATATTTCTGCCAGAAACGTCCCTGCTGTCACAAAACCGCCACAGGGAAAACGGGGTTGTTTTTAACAAAGTGTGTTAAATGACAGGGTGCCAGGAAAGTAAATGAGAGTTTCATATTTTGTGATCCTATAACTCAAAAACATTGTGGCACTTAAATTGGCACTGTGTTGGCTTTGTGTTACAGTGCAAATTGGTGCCTTTAGGGATGGTTTGATACAGATACACAGATATACAGATGCATCAAAGTGTGATGAACAGTGCAGTTCTTTCCATCTGACTAGAAATGGGATTCTTGGAGTTCGCCGAAGGATGTGTCCTTCAAACTATTTCAAGGAAATTTCCGATGGATTTTTTTGTATCAGGGCCAGGCTGTGATTTTTTGACTCCCCGATGCAAGACAGGAGGCCAGTCAGGAGGTGAAATGCTTGGGCAAATGAGCCAGGACAGTGGCCCGCCCCTCATCCATCACACTAGAGTAAAGGTTGAGAGTCCTACTCAAATCTGCTCTTTGCATGGACAACCTAGTGGTATCAGTGGGGGAAGATGCCTTTCCTAAGGGTATCTACACCTCTTCCTTTCCTGATGGGGCCACAGGACTGGGAAGGACTTTCCTGGCTATCACAGGAAATCACTTTGTAACCCAGGAATACCCGAGGGTGTGCCCATCCTCAGCTTGGAAGGGATAGATGAAGCAGGCGACAGTGCTGTGAGAGGGACACCAGTGATTTGAGCTCTGGGCCCTCTTTCCTCTAAAAAGTCAACTTCACACCAATGCTCTTAACTATTTACAGTTTATTAAATTATAAGAGACATACTATTTTTATCCAATATATACAGGTAAGTATTTCAGTAGGCATCACCCAGCAAATAAAGGAAAACTTTCGGTAAGGATTCCCAATGATATCCTTCGACAACATGAAGGGTATACAGATAAATATTTACAATATGGTAAGCCAGGAACCACCTCCTGGGACTGCTTGTCCCAATGGGCAACCTACCTGGGGGATGGCCTTCTCAACCCTGTGCCCTACAGAGGCCTGGCACACATGGTGAGTCCTCAGGATGCCCATGCAAGGAGGAAGGGTGGGTGCCCAGATGGGTGAGCCAGTAAGTTAGGGTCAACAGGTAGTTTACAGGGAACCCAGAGGAACCATTGGCAGCGTATAACTGGGTAGAAAAGGAAGCGGGGTGGGGAGGTATGAGCAGGCAGCACACCAGTGAGGAACCAATTATACAAAACTAAATAAGGAAGAATTTCTTTACTGTCCAAGCCCCCAAGGTCTGCAATAGCCGGTCATCGGAGGTGGTTCAAGCACCTACTCTGAATGCCTTCAAGAAAAATTTGGATGTTTATTTTGCTGGGATCCTATGACCCCAGCTGACTTCTGGCCCCTGGGGCAGGGGGCTGGACTCGATGATCTCCCGAGGTCCCTTCCAGCCCTAGCGTCTCTGAAATCTGTGAAAACAATCCCATCACATATTGTACAATATATCCATAATTATGATAACAGTCTTACAAAATATAAGGCGCAGCTTTACACAATATAAGGCGCGTCTAGCCCTGGATTCCAGTTAGCGCGGGGTCCCTCCCCTCCTCCGGGTCTAGCCGGGAAGGAACCTTTCACCCGCGGCTTCCCTCTGAGGGGCCTTATTTCAGGAACGCCTCCCCTGCGGGACCCGACGCCACTAGCAATTCACAGTCCTCTCCGAGGAGCCGCTGACCAGGCCTCGGGGTCCTCCATTCAGTCAGAGACCCCCCAGCACTGTCTGCCAGCTGCTTGCAGGGCCGGCTCTCCATGCGCTGGTCTGCACACCGCTCCGTCTGGCCCCCGGCTGGAGAGGCAGACTTGAGTCGCCTCGACATGGCCCCCAGAGCCGGAGCCCCACGCACCGATCTGCGCACCACCAGGGCGAAGGAGGGATCCTGGTGGAGGCCCTCTCCGGGCTCAGCCCTCTCCAACGGTCCCACGCCGCACTCCCCCGGGCGGCTCATGCCGCTCCTTTTACACCCTCAAGGGGCTCCACCCCCTGCCGCCCAGCGGACCTGCGGCTTGCAGGTCCAAACTCGGTCTGGGGGCTCCTTGCCCCCTCCCTTCAGGAAAGGGGAGGTGCCAGCTCCTCCCCATTCTTCCCCAATTGGTGGATGGGTTCCACCAATCGGAATTGAAAATTCTCAAGCTTGGGGTACGCCGGGGCTCGAGCAGCTAAGTCTGGCACAATGTCACAGGGCTTTTACACTGACCAAACTCCATCCCACAGCTCATTTGATTTCTTTGCCCTGCTCCTCTTACTGGGAGGCTGTTTCCGAACCTCATTGCTGTGACGGTTAGAAACTTCTTTCAGGTGAGGATCCAGCTCTGGGTCACTTCCACACTGGATCACTGGACTTCTCTCTACCTGGAGCGGAGTGCAAATGCAGACTAAAGACCCCAGCTTGTGGAAGTGCAGCAAACACCTTCCCAGCTAGCTGGGCTGCCAGAAACATTTTCCCCCATGCATCACAAGCCCTTCCACTGCTTCCCAGCCTATTTCTCTCACCAGTGCCAAGGGCTTGATCTTTACCCTCACCGTGATAAAACCAGGGAGACTCAGCTATATCTGTACCAGCATCTCCAGCCTCCTTTCACTAAACCAGCTGCCTGTCTCTGGAACTGTGCAGCTTACAAACCCCACATGTAAAGGGATCAGACTATTCCTCACTCAGCAGGTTAGTAGGAAACTAGTCTCTACCACCTTCACATGATTTAGCTGCCCCAGGACTACCATACATTTTTGCAGTGCTATGTCCATAAGGGTCCACGTTCCACCTGAGGAGCAGAATGGGTCCTCATCATCCCCCTGCCCCATCTGTATGCTGCAGTGGCTTTCAGTGCAGTATCCGGTTCTGCAAGATGAATTATCTTCTGCCCACTACAGCTGGATCCCAGCTGTTCTGCACCTCCTGAATAGTCCACAGGAGTTTTAAATGATCATCTGACCCCATGCATTCTCAGATGAGGAGACCAGGGCTCTGGAATAACCAGGTATGAGCGGGTGACAATACAAAACCCACCACAATGAGAAGGGAGGATAAGATCCTTTTTGCAGCCAGAACTTTCAAACACAGGAGGCTAAAACCAGGCCTTCAATGCCTATCTGAACTGCCAAAGCAGAAGGGGGGGCAGATGTTCAGAGATGCTGATGATCCGGAGCTTCCCCCAACATCCCTGGGGCTACATTAAATGGGCTTCTGCAGTGAAGACACCCCAGTGCCACACAACAGGGCATCACATCCATCCTCCTGAGTCCTCAGCCCAAATGGCCAACCCTCGTTTACTACTGGGTTGACTGGGACAAACAGCAGGAGTCTGGCACACAGCATCTTGTGCAGCTGGAACCGCAGCACGACGCCTTTGCCCCTCTGCCCCATGACAAGACCGGGCTGTGGGGAGCGTGCCTTCTTGTAGGAACTGCCCAGGCAGCTCCAACAATGAATGTTACAGTACCCTCCCCTCTGCCAACCCCGAACAGGCGAGCAATCAAGTCAGCTCCTCATTTTCCAGATTTCTGGCAGACCTGGAGAGCTAGGACCTTTCTTTGGACAAGCCAAAACACACCTGTCATGGCCTGGGTTCAGAAGCTGGGGCTGTAAGAGAAAAAGAAAAACCCCACCTAAATATGTCAGTCTCCACAAAGGTACTACTAGGGGTGGCCTGGAAGCTCCCTCATCAATACCTGTTACATTGCTGGTTTCTGCCCACCAAAGCTTTAAAACCAAAAAAAGAAAGAAGTGCATAGGAAAAAGCAGAGTCCTGGGGATGAAAATGGAAATGGAGAACCTTTCTGCAGGCATTTGTAACCTGCTTAGAGAAATGGGTGGACAACGAAAGCCTTGCAAACGCATTGCCAAGGACAGCTGCGAATACCCCAGAAACGTTATTGCTCTCTCCAGAGTCGTTCCCACCAGGTTCCCTGGATTCATCCTTGTTACTAGCCTCATTAGCAGCAGCAGCAGCAGCAGCAGCAGCATGACAACACTGCCTGGAGGCCCCGATCAGGACCAAAATCCAGCATGAGAGACACTGTACAAACATGCCGCACGCTCCTCTGGACCAGGATTTTTGACTACTTAGAGACAGAGACACATGGTGAGAGGGGAGGTTTAGATGCGACTTTTGGAGTCAGCCGCAGGGCTCCTTCTGAGTGCCCTCCCCACTACACCACCCTGCCTTATTAAAGTCACAAAGGGCATTTCCCTCGGCAGCCCCAAAGCGCGCAGGCAACAAGAGTTTCTGGAGAAACAGGAGGAAACAAAAGATACAAATTGAGCCTGAAGACTCCCACAGCGAGACGGATGCTCCCTGCACCCCACCGTGCCCCAGTCCCTGCTGCAGAGCAGCAGCCCGAAGAGAAGATGGAGAGCCAGCTTTAAACCCGATGGGCTCCTTCCCTCCCCTGCTAGCGCTGCCGAACGCACGAAGCAAGCAGAAAGCACTCGAGCAGCCTCAACGAGTCCCAGGAGGATTTCCTCGCAGCTGGGAACAAACTCTGACTAATCTAGCGAGAAGAAACGGCCAACCACAAAGCGCAGGCACGGGGATCTCTCTCTCTCGCAAGCCAGAGTTAATTAAGCTGCTTGCTGGCAAATTCTTTTAATTGCCTCACGGCCCTTTCGGAGGCGAGCGAGTCGACCCCGAATAGTCACGCACTGAACACGAACGAGGCCCTTGGCTCCGTCACAGGCACCGTCGGCCCTGGGAGCGGGCAAAGGGGGAAGCCCGGCTGCCAGCTCCCGTCAGAGGTCGGGTGAGAGCGTGGCCCTTCTTTCTGCCCGCAGCTCATGCCAGTGGAGCCGTGTCTCCCGCCGTGCCACCAACCCTCCTGGATGCCACTTGAACAAGCGCTGAGGAAGCCACTGCCCCGGTGGCTTGCTTTTGCAAGTCCAGGACTACAACATCCCTTGGGACACTCCAGCCCCTAATGCTGTCACCCACAAACCTGCCCCCGACTCCAAGGGGGCCAGGACGTCAAGTAGGGGGCTTATTTTAGACAGGCCTCAAGTTCATCTCCCTCTGCGCCATTTCTCCTTGCTCCCATCCTCTGCCAAGATTCACTCCCCAAAAGCCTCCCAGCTTGCTCTGGGAGCAAAGGCAGGGCATTGCACCAGGAAGCTTGCCAAGGGTGGGCCGCATTTACCTGGGGACACGGTTTTGCTGCGTGCCAGACACAGCGTGTTGGAGTCTGCAGAGCGGAGAAACGACGGGGTGAGGCAGCGGGTGGCTAAGACAGGCAGGAAGTCGTGGGAGCTGGGGGGAGATGCCAGAACGGGCCGGCAAGGAGGGCCCTGCTGCGGGAACCTCGCCCCTCAGGCTAAAGGCTAAGGGAGGAGGCAGAGCCAGGCTGGCCACGACGAGACCTCCATTTTGTGGAACGCATCGACGTTTCGAAGTTTGTTTCCGTTCCACTTCAGGATAAAAACGAGGCCTCTCCATGAAAAGAAAAGCAGGAGAGATCCCAGGCACGACAGTGGTTAGAGCGCTCCCCGCCAGGGGTGTGGAAAATACAGGTCCAAGTCTCTGAGAGATGGGGCAGGGGCTGGCAACCTTTAAGGTCTCCTCTTGCAAGCTGTCTGCCACCAGGGCCATTGCTCCATGGAGAAACAAAGAACTTCATCCCCCAGGACTCTCCAGCCAGCCCCTGCCCCTAAATTCACTTTGATTTGAAACAACCTCCCACTCTGGGAATGCTCCAGCCCTCCAGAGACTAGGTGCCAGACCCAAAAAAGGATTTGAGCACCCAGCTCTTAGGCAAACACCATGGAAGATGCAGCTGTTGAAAACGGACTTGAACGCCCCCCCCACCACCACCACCTTCAGGTCTTCCTGGCAGCACCCACATCCCCTGCATGCCTCCGTCCCCCAGCCGAGAGCTGCAGCTGACTCCTGTCCAGCGGACACAATGCGGGACGCAAAACGCACCCTGCCCAGTTATACCCTGACTGTGGGCATCTACTCTCCAGCCCAGCTCTCCCGAAAGCAAACCCCACTTCCATGCCCCTTTGCCCTCTCCTCCCCAATCCTTAACTTGTGCACACACAACATGCTCATTAAGATAAAAAAGTTCAACTTCAGCCTGAGGTCAGTTCTCAGGACAGCCCGGAGCTGGGAAAGCTCCTTTCCAAATGCAGCAGGCATCTTGGTGCCTCTGCTCGTGCGCTTTGCCCTTCTTAGTAGCTTGTGGTTGCGATTTTCTGTGGCTCCTTCAGAGGCAGGCATCCCCCCCAGCCCGTCCGAACCTTGATTGCACTCACACACTGGAGGGGGAACCAGACAATTTCTTGCAGCTGCTAGCTGTGGCCACAATTTTAGGTCGACATAACTAGATATTATTAAGAGAAGAAAACCAGGAGTAATGGCCACAAGCTCCGGGAAGACAATTTGTGCACCGGGTGGGGATGGGCGTGGGGGGCAGAAAATACCCAAAAAAAGGCTCTTCTCCAGAACAAGAATGAAAACAGATTTCCAGGGCTTGACATATAGATAGAGAGCAGAGCCCAATGGTGGGAAAAACTCCAGGGATGGGGAAAGGTGGGCTCGAGCCCCTGGCACATCAGGCAGAATTTAAGGAACAACTCTGGGATATTCCAGATTATTTTCTCCTCCACCCTCATTTTCTTGGCTCCAAGACACTTTCCCAGCAAAATCTCTGCAGAAACTGATACATTTATCAAAGTAGGACATCTTGGACAATGATCATTTGTCAACAGGGCAAAGTTTCATCTAAAAAGCCTCCCGTCAACTCCGGCATTGCCCGGTTATGGTGTCTACATGCTCTTTTGGAGGAACTCCATTTTGTTTTTCTGTAGCTAGGATGCAGCACATGAGGTCTATTCTGGAGCACTGTTTCAGCTCCCTCCCTGTGTTCTCTAGGCCTTACGGTACATGATGAAAATCAGTCCAAACTCACCTCCAAATTATGAGCCATGCCACAACTTCCAAGTCCGAAAGCAGCATTAGGCTGGGGCCAGGTACAGAGGCACGTGCCTGCTGGCGCCCCTACAATGCTCGTGTCCTGCTCTTCCAGAAGGCTTCTAAATACCTTCTGGCAGTAAATTAAATAGACTTTACCAAACATTGCACTGGTGACAGCCTTGTAGTTACAAGAGGGAGCAAGGGCTCTGCATAGTTCCCAAATGCCTTTGGCAGGTCCCGCATGGGCAGTCAGAGACAGAAAAGCAGCTGTATAAAACTGCCATCCTTTCCCTCAGCCCACAGCGGGCTACTTTAGTGGCAAAATATCTTTTATTATTATTTTTATCTATTTCCGTTCACCCTGCAGAATCAAAGTAAGCCAGCAATCTGCACGTACCGTGGGCATGACCCACAGAGGATGCAAGTGTAGAATCAGGAGCCAGCTACAAAGCCTGGCTCTTGACTAAAGCTGTAGAGGATTATGCTTTCAGCTCTGGACATTTGGCCCTGCTGTCCACCAAATTGACCTTGGTAGCACTAAAAATCCCTTACTGTCAGAAAACCGAGTCACTGGAACAGACTGCCTTGGGATCCTGGGGCATCTCCTTCACTGGAGGTTTTCAAAAAGCAGCTGGATGAGCACTGGACAGTAGGGAAGGTGTGAATACAGCCCCTGAACAGCCCTAATTTAGGACTCACTTTCATGCCTTTGAGCAGGGGGCTGGACTGGATGATCCTCAAGGTCCCTTCCCCACCTTGGCTTTTACAACGCAGCTCAGGTTCATCAAGCCAAACTAACGAGCAAGTTCCAACCCTGGCTCCCAGGCTCTGGGTCCTCCCAGCTCTGCAGTCCTGCACTAGGCAATAGCCCTGTGCACAGCAGCTAGTATTCACTTTGGATTCGGCCGATTCAGGGGACGATAATTCAAGTCGGTGATTCATATCACTGTCCTGAACCAATTCGGCCAAATCGGATTCGGAGATTCGGCTGCTGCCGAATCACACAGGCCCCATCCCCCTCCTGCTCTCAATGGCTGCCCCACCCACCCCAGCTCCCAGATCTTTAGGGAAAAAAAGCCCTGACTCACCAGGTGTTGCCCCCCACTGCCCCATGCCATGCCACAAGCCCTCCAACCCCCCTCCCGCTCTCCCAGCCCCATAGCTGCCTGCCTTCCCCAGCTCCCAGCCCTTTAAAAAAAACAAAGAAAAAAGTCCCGACTCACCGGCTCCTTCCAGGTGGAGGGGCCGACCCCTGCTGCCCCCCACTGCCCCGTGCTGCCTGGTCCCAAAGCCCTGAGGCCACAGCAGCAGCCGGTGAGTTCGGAGGGGGTTGTTTTTTCTTCTTAAAGAGAAAGAGGGCAGGGAGCTTGTGGCAGAGCCCCCCATGTGGCATGGGACAGTGGGGGGCACCAGGGCTTGCCCCCCCACTGGGGAGTACCCGGTGAGTAGGGGCTTTTTTTTTTAAAGGGCTTGGAGCTGGGGTGGGTGGGGCAGCCATGGGAGGGGGGCTGGGGGAACAGGTGAGGGTCAGGGGGTGCTATAGGAGGCTGGAGGTGCAGGCAGGGGATGGGGCCTGGTAAGGGTCCACCCATGGTCCCCTCCCTCCTCTTCAGCCTCCCTCCCCCCTGCCCCTACTTACCAGCATGGAGTCAGTGTCCAGCTCCCTGCTGCAGTGGGCAGGGACTGCACAAATCACTGAAGCTCTCCAAATCTTTTCCGAATCCACTCGGAGAGCTTCGAATTGATTCAGACCTTTTAGTTGGTTCCCTGATTCAATTTGGGTTCTGAGATTCGGCCCGCGATTCGGGCCGAATCTCCTCCAAATCAAATCAGCACCCAAAGTTTTGCACAGCCCTACTGGGTAATGGGCTGAACTCAACCCGCAAATCGCATTACCATGGGAGCTGTGCAAGCCAGAACAGACTCACAGGCTGGGTCTGCAGAGCTGATAGCTAGGAATATGGGTTTGTTTGCAAAGCCCATTTGAGCTGGAGTCACTGAGGGTCCATCTGCACTGCATCTCCAGCATGACTGAAGGAGTATGGACCCAGGCACACCAAGTCCTTGTGCTCTCCCTAGGACACTCCATGCCAGGAAATGCAGTGGTGAAGCCACTCCAGAGCCAACTCCCTGTGGCCACTCTGTAGACCACTGGTTAAGTACAGACAGTACAAAAGCCCAAGGCTGAATGGATGCAGTCTTTGCAGGTTAATCTAAACTGCACAGATTAAATTGAAACAGAAGTGAACAGACACTTACCTTTGATTCAGGAAATGCAGCCACATGCCTGCAGCGGCTCAGGCCAGAAGCTGAGGGTGCTAATGCATGGCTCTCATGCTGTGTGTTCATTTCCTCTTCCTGCGGCCCCCCCACAAGGTTTCTGGGATTTGCAGTCCAGAATTACAGCAGCAGGGCTCTGCAAAGTTTCTCATCACTTCCTCTTCCTGCTTCCAGGTGCCTCTGGGATTTGTAGTGCACACTTGCTGCCAGCAGTATGTTTGACCAGGGGAAGGAGTATTTAATGCCCCCTCCCTGCCACCAGACCCCAGCCATGGTTTGTCTACCCTACCACCTTGTCACCCAACCTCACTGCTTCAGCTAGAGAGCAGGTGGGCAGGGCCAGCCCTGCTCTCTGGAGCAGACAGCACAGCTCAGCCCAGGGCAGGAAAACATGCTGGGATGCTGAAGGACTGTGATTTAACTTGAACTGGGAGGGGATCTGGGACAGAAGATTCATAAACTGGTTTGACCCAGATCACTTGAGTCTGATACTGCATTCAACCAGGTTTATCTTAAACCAGTTTCAGCCATTTTGAAACTGGTTTTTGTGCACTGAGTTTCTCTTCTCTTACAGGTTTAAACCAGTTTCTGATCATTTAAACTGGTTTATGTGCAACTTCTGTCCCTAGCCACTGGGCATTTCTACACATACAAGCGCCACAGTGCCGGGCACTTTGAAAAGTGTCTGGTGTTGCAACACTTGCAATTGTCTAAGCGGCAAAATGCCCATCAGCACTGACAAAATGGTGGTAGCGCACTTTTGAACTAAAACACATCAAAGGTGCTTTAGTTGAAAAGCACACCACTGCCATTTTCTGGATGCTGACTTGCATTTCGCTGCGTATAGAACTTCATGTGATGCAGCGCTGTGCACATCCACTCACGTGTGGAGCAGACCTGATTAATGGAATCTGCTCCAAAGCAGCAGATCGCCAACACGTTGTGGGACCAAAAAGTATGTGTATAAATGCCCACTGTGTCCAGCAGGCTGACAGCAGCTATGTAGGACCCCCCCAGACTGCATGAGTGGGAGCAGGTGGGTGTGGTATGCACCAGCCTGCCCCTCCCTGCATGCACCAGCAATATGGTGTAGGGTAGTAGACAGACCCTGGGAAGGTGGCACTGACGGTTGCCCTGAGAACATCACATCAGTACAGCCACATCAAGAGTAGAGCGACACTTCTTTGCCACCCTGGCTGGTGCTTGCTACAGAAAGGCACTTGGGAGACCCCACTGAATGAATGAGGGAACTTGGCTTTGAGCGTCAAAAAGATATTCCAACTCCACCCAGCCCAGGAGGCACCCACAGAGCCAGCCCCAGCACTGCCACACAGCTGGTCTGCAACCCCTCCCTTCCCACGCCCTCATCTCATGGCTGTTCCACAATGACTGTAGAGAGGGCCCCAAGGAGAGACCATTAACTGACTGAAGGGGCACAAATTCCCTGTTGAATTCCCCATGGGACATAAGCAGTGGAGACCACTCCATCCTCATCATTTTTCAGCAAGCCAAGCTGTGTAAGAGGCAGGCCCTGGGGATGGGGGCAGGGAGCTCGATCACAGAGCTACTACTGTCCTGTATTTCCTTCCTGGTTGCAAGTGGGATCAAGAATTTATTTGCAAGCAGAGGAAAGTAAATCTGGGCTGATTTCCTCCTCTGTGAAGTGAGAGTACTGCTATTTTCCCACCTGCCAATAATGTTCACCTCATTAGCATTCGCAAATGGCTTTTCCATCTTTGGATCAGAGGCACGGTGGAATTGTCCAGTATTATTTTTTCTTTAACACTGACACTAACAGCCTGAGCTCAGTTACACTCATTAAACCCCTCCCAGTAACTACTCTAAAATCACAAAAAGATTCATACCAGTGTCCATTTTGTGTCGAGACCAGCAGGGCTCACTCATTTTTTCTCCCCTTACATGCAACACACAATATCCAGTGTGCTCAGAGCCCCTCCTGGAGATTAAAGTAGCAGAGCCCTTAACCAACACAATACAGCGAAGTACAAGCTCCTTCCTGAAATACCTGCTCCTAAAATCCCGCTCCGTTCTGACTTCCTGGAGCTCTGTCTTCAAAAAGCCGCTTAGCCCGAGGAGCCAATAATACAACCCACCTGGTCTAGCTTTTGTGGTGAATCCAGCACGATAGCCCTATTACTCCCCACCTAATCCTCACGTCTAAGATGTATTTAGGTTTATTCAATAGGAATTAGGTGCCTGGGCACTTCTAGAAGTCCTCCTGGGATTCTGCATCATCACAGGCCTCAATGCTTTTAAAAACTTGGCCCTTCATGGCCACAGGTCAGCTTGCAGAGAGTATAACCCTGAACATGTGAGATTACTACAGCTTTATGCCTTTTCTTTGCGCTGGGAGGAATCAATGACTGCCATCAATCACTGCTGAGCAATGGGTATATTAGACACCCTTCCTTCAGGCAAAAGAATGGAGCAATTAAACAGCCCTTTGTGTAGAAAGAGGTGAACTAAAAGCCACCACCCAAGGCAGCATGGTGAGGCCTAAGCAGAAGCTAAGCCACTCAGGTCAAGGGGTTTCCCAAGGGAGTGCCTGCAAACACAGGGCTGGAGAATAGATTGGTCACGGCTCTGTGTGCAAGGCAGAGGAAGTGACAAAAGGCTGCAGAAAGCCAGCTGACAGCAAGACAAGGTTCTTTGGGTAGATGTGATGTCTTTTATTAGACCAACTGAGTAATTGGAAAAATTGTTCTTTGCAAGCTTTCAGGTGCAAACACCCTTCTTCAAGCATAGGGAGAGCCTGCTGGTGTTGGTGTGCTCTCCTGGGGGGAACAGAAACCAAAATACAGGTCTGTGAAAACACAAATGCATGGCAATGATGGTCAGAGGGAAAGGGAGACAATAGGGCTAGGGACAGACATTACACATAAACCAGTTTAAGTGATTAGAAATTGGTTTAAACCTGTAACATAATGGAAGTTTAGTGCACATAAACTAGTTTCAAAATAGCCAAAACTGGTTTAAGATAAACCTGGTTGCATGTAGTATCAGACTTAACTGATTTGGGTCAGACTGGTTTATGCAATGTCTGTCCCAGACCCCTTCCTGGTTTAACTTAAACCATAGTCCCCCAGCAACCCAGATGCTTTTCAGCCCTGGACTAGGCTGGGCTGGGCTGGGCTGTCTGCTCCAGAGAACAGGGCTGACCCCTTCCCGCCCCTCCACTCCCTAGCCAGAGCCCTGGCAGAGACTGCAGGCACAGCAGGGTCTGCCTGGCTTCCCCCTGTCCCAGGTCCCCCTCACCACTCGCTGCTCAAGCAGGGACCCCCTCCCTCCCTTCCTCACTCCCTCCCATCTCCCACAGCATGGACCCCAGCCCCATAGACCCAAGGCATGTGGTATGCTAGCTAATGCTGAGAGGTGTCTGTGTGTGTCCTCCCAATTTCACTGAGACAGGCAGATGGGACAGTGTCTGCTTAGGGCTTTTTGGAGCTAATCAACAGGTCAGCTGGTAATGTCCTTCTATTCCTTCCTTGGAAAAAGTTGTTTAAGAAGAGCTTGAACTAATGAGAGAGGGATTGTTTTGCTAAACACCCTTTCATCAGCCTCCTGCTGGCTCCCTCGCCTATCAGGTTTTCAGACAGAGTGAAGAAGCAGGGAGAGGGGGGATTGAAAAGCTCAGTATCATCAACAAATGCATGTGCTGCACACATGCCTTTGTATCAGAGTGCTAGCCGGGCGCTGGGGGCTGGCAACACTCCCGCCCCTTGAGCAGAGAGTGGGGAAAAGCCTGAGGCTGTGCAGGCCAAGGTGGGGTTTAAGCCCCTCCCTAATCAGAGCATCCAGCTGGGGCCTGGCTACGCCCCCCTCAGCACTACAAAAGGGAAGGGAGGGCTGCTCTAGCACCCACCAGCTTCCAGCCTGAGCCACTGCAGGCATGTGCCTACATTTCCTCAGTCCAGAGGGAATGCCTGTACAGTTACAAACTGATTCAATTTCGGCAGGTTAAACTAACCTGCTGAGATTTAATCAATTCAGGCTTAGGCTTTTTGAATGCCTGTCCCTAGCCTAGGTGAGAGACAAGTAGGTACATACTGGCTTCCATTCCACCCAGGACAGCACACAAACAACCACAGCCTCTCCCTATCCCTTAAGAAGGGTGTTTGTGCCCAAAAGCTTGTAAAGAACAATTTTTCCAACTATTTAGTTGATGTCTAATAAAAGATATCATGCATCTACCCACAGAACTTTGTCTGCCTATGTCCTTAGGCCGTCATGGCTACAACCTGAAAGCAGACAGCAAGAGCATTCATGAGCACCACCCTGAGGAGAGCAGAGACACAACTCGCTGGACAACAAGCATGGCTGAAGAGGCAGGGTCCCCTGTTGTGAGACACCCCAGGTTGTTACTTGATCCTACCTTGTTCAGGGAAACGGACCTTTCAACTTACCTTCTTTGTACATAAACATGATCCCAGCAAAGGACCCCCTGACCCATTTTACCACCTTTTCCTCCTAGCAGGAGCAGCTCAGCAGGACGCTGTCTCCTGGCTAACAGCACAGGCGAAGAGGCAGCAGTACCATACTAACCAGCACAGAAACCTCCCGGCTTCTGAATAAATAATCAACTCTGCTGTTAATGGGTGGTTTTCTCATGTCTGGCAAATAGCTTTTGGCCCGAAGATCTAGCATTCCTCTTGTGAAGAAGCTCATGGCAAAAAGCTCCCAGGGCTTGTTTCTGTTTAATACTCCGGCTGCTGAAAGGTTGTTTAGGAGGGTTTTTTTTTAATTCCCCCCACCACTCTTCCCCATGCTCTGCATTCGAGATTAAGAACAGCAGCCTTCTCTCTCACAGCAAAGAACAAACGGGCTGTAAAATTAGAAGATTGCATCTGAAAAGCTGCTGTCTGTATTGTTAAAGAGCTCTTCGCTGTCCCCGTTTCTCTTTTGAAGCATTCTTGTAAAACCCCGTTATTCTTCACTCAAAGACACAGAACTATTACTCCATTCAGGCCTCAATTGAAGAAATAATATCTGCTTCCACCCAGGCACTTTGCCATTAATCTTTTATTGCTTTTAAAGCACTTCATAGCCTCTTTTTTTGGCTCTTTTTCATATAGCAAGATGTTTCATAACTTCCTGGGACATGTACATAACGCTGGAGAGGGCTGGTTCTGCCTGCCAGCTCCACAGCCACTGAAGGCCTGAATTTTGGGACCCAGCACCCTGAACATTTAATAAACAGAGCAGAGGTGAAAAAACACAGCACTTCACAGGAGGAAGCCTTTAAAAGATCCAGCTGCCTCTGGACTCCGTGGGAGCTGCTCTATTGACTGAAAAGGGAACAGATCAAACTCTAAAGACACCTGCTGCATAAGACTTCCTCCAGGCCTGACCCCTAGGCCAGATCTGCTGATCAGCTACTTTAAAATCCCTTTAGCTCACACCTACCAGTAACCCAGTGTCTTCAGTATGCACCCAATTACTGCAGGGCCTGGTACAGGATATCTGCTAACGTCTCATTTCCAACCTGTTAGCATCTTGCTTCCTATTTGTACTGCCCAAACAAAAGGAGGAGAGGAGTAGTAGAGAGATTGACTCCTCCTAAGACCATCTAGAAATCAGTCTTTTCACTGCTTGTCTCCCCTGAGCTTGGCCTGCAGCTACAGTAAACTGATATAATTAGGGAGGGGTAACTCATACGACTAATTTAGGGCGGCCTTTAAGAATGACCCTGAACCGCAGCATAAAAATGTCCCACTTCTCCCAGCCTTTATGAAGATGAGCAATTCTGTGTCTAACTTCATGGGACTAGTCAGGTCAGAAAGATTATGGACATGCATAAGTGCCTGAAGGATCAGCGCTTATGCTTGCATCACATCTTAGGTCTGACTACAGCGCATGTAAATATGCAAACATACCCAAGCTAGCTCAGAGGCCAATACCACTAGAGATGGAGTGACACAGATCCCACAGACCTTCCTGGGACCCTGGGCATATTTATGAGCAACTAGCTCATGACCACATTTGTGCCAACGCATCTTCACTGCTCCAGGCACTGGAGCTAACTAGATGCGAGAAAGCTGGCATACGTCTACAGGTGCTGCAATTAAACCTCTTATTGCAATGCAGACATGGCCTGAATATAACAGCGGTAGCTCCTGCTCTGAAAAGACGGCATGCTCTGTATCCTGCAGAATCATACTTCCCTTCCTTTCCTGAACCATGCTCCCTCCTGCCAGGGAGCATGGTAATGACTGAGCCCTGGATCTGACCTTTGCTTCCTTTTATTTGAAACTTTAGCTCAGAGAGGAACACCAGCAGTCCCCTCTTTTATTGCCCATCTCCATTCAATTTCCTGGCACTGGAGCTTAAGTGTGAACTACTGCTACAACTATGAAAGGAGGGAGCTCAGGCCCCGCCTTCAGGGCAGATTTCTTCTCCCCATTGCTGATGCCATTCTACATCCTTGGGATTAATCCAGGCTGGAGACGCGTGTTGGTTGTGTACAGTTTAAGGCAACTGTCTTCTGGGCTGTGCGTCCTCATGTGATGGTATGGCAACATAAATCTATTTGCATGGTGGTACAAAAATGGCTCCATTATCAAAGTCAAGGCACATCTCAGGACACCAATGCCGTCTTTCAAAAAATCTAATAACTTTCCATGGGGCGGTGTTTTTAGGTGGAAGCTCTTAGCACTGACAAGGAGGAAATTCTGATCTTTGCTTCCACTTCCAGCGTGCCACCCTATTAACAGTGATGGAAAGGGGTTTTGCTCTTTCACCAAGAGAACAACCCCTTTCAAATTTGGGGACCTGTTACTACTGACGCTGAAGTTGAGAAACTTGAACTCAGTGTTTCTAGTTGTGGAAGGCAGGAAAAATGGACCTCATCTAAAATGCAAATATTCATTAATTAAGCAATAATGTCAACAAAACAGACCATTGTCATGGGATAATGAGCTCCCTGCTGCTACATAAATGCTAAGGGGAAGAGCAAGGTGTTCATTTTCAAAGCCAATGAAATTAATCCTCCAACACTTCTCTCTCAATGCCATTATTTCTATTATGCCTAGCGACTGATGTAGATTTAATCATTTCATTTGATGGATGTAGGTGCACCAGAGTGTCAATTGCATTATTGACCTGCTGCATCTCGACAGCTCCAGAGAGCAGAAGCATTATACGGCTCAGCCAATGAGCGACCAAAGCGTCTTATCCATAAAAGCACATTTTTAAGGAGAGTGATGCTTTTATGAATAACCTCATTTCTGACTGGAGGAAGGTTTATTTTTATTTTACCAGTGAATAACAGCAGGCCGTCCCTATGATCCGATTGGCTGGCAGGCAGCCCATTCAGGATAATGAATGCGTGATTACAATGCAATACTTCTGAAAGGACATGTGGCAAGCACAGAAATTGTAAATGAGTTTATCACCACCAGCCCTCTCACAATAAAAATCAAATTAATGCAGAACAATGGGGCATCTCAAATACAGCCAGCTGTTGTCATCCCGCTGATTCACATTGTAATTTATCCGGGGGAAATTGGACTGAATCAGGACGATACTGAAGTTCCAGGAAGGCTCCATTGTCATAGGGAGCAGGAAGTCTTTGCGCTGAGCAGTCTGGTGGTAGTCAAACAGGGCGGTTACAGTGTGCCAACTTAAACTTTCACCCTGAATGAGATCACTGCACAATGTAGTGCTAAGCACGGAGAAAAATGATCTTAAATTCAAGAACCCCAAGGAAAATCTTTTAGCGGGATTTTCCAGAGTGTCTACGCCACTCAGGGACATAAGCACTTGTGAAAATCTGCTTGTGTTTGTACAGGACCTGCTGGGATAAGGCATCCAGGAGCAAACACAGCACAAGTGAAAAACAGACAATATTAAGCGGCTCCCTACCTTCTTTCAGTCTGAGCTGTAGAAGTTATAGGTCCAATCTAATATTGCAGGCCAAGTGCTCAGAGGACATAAGGATGCATGCTGGGAGCTAGGACAACGGAGTTGGAAGAACCTGGCTTTGAACATCCAGGACAATGGACACCAGCAACATGGTTGTCAATGCCAACACAACAGAGGCTGTGTCTTCTACTACCTCTGACCATCCCAGAAACCTCCCTCCTGTCACTGGGTTTCCCCCTGTGAGGCTACACTATGAAATGAACACATCATAAAAGGCGCTGACAGATATGCAGCTCCTGGATCTAACTCATGGTGCTTCACAGAAAGTGCCATGAGTTAGACTGACCTCCCGACCCAACAGATATTCGCTGTTGGGTTAGGAGGGTGAGGGATTGAGCTCCACTTTGGAGCCAGTCCAGCTGAGGAGCTGCATGTCTGCAGCTTCTTTCCCCCAGCCCCATCCAAGGGACTCCAATCCACCCTCCCCACACATAGCACAGGCTGGGCAAACCCCAGCCTGAGCTCCCTTTCCTCCCATCATGCAGTCAGCAGGGATGGGCTGCATCAGCCCAGCTGCCTAAGCACTCAAAAGTTAATGAAGACACTCTGCTTTGGAGTGCCTTCATCTGAACCCTCATATAATGAGAGTTAATTCGTTGCACGAGCAGAGATTTTTAAAGTGTTCTGCAACCATAGGCTTCTCTCAAGGCATGGCTGTAGAGTACTTTCAAGGGGCCAATTGCACAATTAATGTAACTTCCGTCTGTACCTTTAATCTCTCTGTGCCTCTATTTCCCCTTTCTCACCCTTTGCTTGCAGTGCTTTTCAAAAAAGAGGCTCTCTTGTATTATGAGTGTTTGCACAGCACCTTGCACAGTGGGCCCTTGACTACAGCAGTTGGCTACACAGGAACACTAAATAAAATGACAAGTCTTTCAAAACCCCAAATAGCCCCCTGGAGGGCGGACCCCAAGGAAGGAAAATCCCAACAAGAACCAAAAAAGCACGAGTTATACAGGCACTCCTGAAGAGCATGGTGGGGAATGGGGAATGGATTAGGGACTGCAAATGCTCTATCCAACAACTTATGTGCTTGTTATACAAACTTTCCCCTACAGGAACATGGGACACAGAGGTTAGGGAACAGCCAAATCTCTTTATTTCACCTCCTGAAGCAGGAAAAAAAATTTAAACATTGCATGGCCTACATTCCACACATTTCCCAGTTCATGTGAGGGACAGAAAAATGCAAACTACAGTAATTATCTGTTACGGAACATAGTTAATGATTAAGTTTGGAAGATGTTAACAATCAAGCCTATTGAAAAGATTACAAGGGTTTCAAAGTGTTTCCTCCGAGCCATGTGACTGCAAATTGTTCCAAGGAGGCTGCTCTTAATTCAAATGCTGGTTGTCATGGTGACAGAATAACACCCCTCCTATTCAAAAGCAGGGCACAAAAGCCTACTATTTGCTACAATAAGCTGTTTTAGTTGGAGATATGCTTTATAAATAGTCAAATCTGGAAAGAAGCGCGCAGTCTGAGCTTCCCCAACACCATAGCATGGAACGAGTGCGCAGGAGCGCACCGAGTCCCCAGAGCTGAGACCGGTTTGGGAGGGATCGAACCATGCTGGAGAGAGGCCATGGAGGCTAAGGGCACGGCTGGCTGCAGGGGGGGTCACTGCAATGTGGCTTATAGCTAGATGGCTCCTAACACGGGGGGAGAAGGCCCTCACAGCTGGGTTTTGCGAATGCCTGGCTGCATTTGCACTCACTGTTTTTTCAAGCTGGCACTAGAGAACGAACACTGTGACGGGGCTGGGGTGCGGCTTACTGTCTGTCACACCCAACACACACTATGGAAAGGGTAGCGTGTCACAGCCCTGCCCCAAAACACCACATACAGGTCTCTCCCTGGTTCCTCAGCTGCCCCCGGTCTATGCTAGCAGTACCAAAATGGGTCACGGACAACAGGGCCTGCAGCCAGTGCTCCAGCTCCTGGAGTCCTATGATGACAGACTTTCAGCTTTCCTTTAGGGAGAAATAAAAGTATGTTTCTAGCCCTCACAGCTGGAAAGAAAACCTGGAAAAGGTGACCTATGCATAAACAGGTCCGTACTTAGTTCAGCCAGCTATTTGTTAGGGTGGGGGGGGAAGATTTTTTTGCAACCAGCTATACCATCAGAAGCTCTAAGGGAGCATTACATGATAACGGCACTTACGTTAGCAAGGCTAATTCACTCAGCCAACTACATTATCCTGTATTAGCAAAAACACTTCTAGCCAGATATATCTGTGTATGTTAAGAGGGTTTCACCACTATAATTTTGCCAACTCAGTTCTTATACTGTAGACAAGGCCTGCAAGCAGCCGGAAGTAATCTGAGAATTACAAGCTGCCCCCCGCATCTCCAGGTGGTATCAGCTATATAATTCATTGCTTCAGGCCCAGAGGCTTCTCCGAGACAGGTCGTCAAAGCAGGTGACTGGCACCTAGGTCTGAAGTCTGCTTTAGCCTTGAAAAGCTACACTGGTGCAACTGTGCCTTCACTGGTGCTGCCCCCATGCACGTGTCACCAGGACTTCGGGAAGCAAACCCCCCAGCTCTTCAGGTTGCACTACGCTTTCCCAGTGAATTGTGGGAGAATGTGTCTGCTGCGGGGACACAAGGACTTATGGGAAGGCACAGGAGGGCTGTCAGCAAGTTTAACCTACATCCCCACTGGAAGGTGGGTGGGTTACCAGCTGCTCCCAGACTCATTAAGGGACTGTGTCTACATGAGCCGCTTACTGTGCAGTAGCTCATTAGTACTGCGCGGTAGTGTCGCGGGGCGCGGACCATGATGCAACATCATTGTGCAGTAGTAACAAGCTAGTGCTCAGCCAGCGTCACCAGGAAGTCGTGCGGGGACACTGCTACGCAGTAACGCTGGTCACCGCTCAGTCAATTAGTACTTGGGTATGCAAGTACTAAACGCCTGTGCCGTAATAGCTGTGCAGTCAGCATCTTGTGTAGATGCAGCCAGTGAAGACGTGCCCTGCGTGTGCCCAGAGGGGACAATGCCATGCACTCAGTCCCTCAAGCAGATGTACCACAGCGACCAGGGTTCAGCACTGGGGAAGGCCCCTCACTCCCCTGCTACTCCAGGGGGCAAGGGGTGACAAAAGGACGCAGCCCTGCTGCTCCCGACTCTCTTGGTAGTCACTGCCCCTCGTGAAAGCCAGGGTCATGGGGCAAAGCCCTGGTGACCAGGGGAGAAAGGCACAGATTGCCTCCAGCCAGCCCCTTACAGTAAGTGACTGTTTCATTCCCATTCTTTACTCCCTCAAGTGCACTGGCGGGGAGCCAGGCCCCCGCTCACCCCTTCCCTGCTTCTTATGCCCTTGCAAAGCACCAGTGCAATAGCAACAGCCTTTGGAGGATGCCATCCCTGCCTTGTCACCCACGCTGGAGGTAACCAGGCCTTAAGGGTGAGGAGGTGCCTTTGCTTCCCTGAGCTATACACAGAGCCAGCAATGGTCTTGCCATCAATGGTCTTGCCATCAATTTCCAGCAGAGAGATTTTTTAAACACAGCAGGGCAGAGAGCAGTTGAATCTATCGGCGAGGCAGGCACCCTCTCCCTGCTAGCTGCGGAGAGCCCGACACGGTGCCCCGTGGGGCCTGCCTATACCCCCAGGGATGGTCAGGGATGAATCTGACCCCTATTCAAGGATGGAGAGTATGCTTCTCCCTGTGCCACCAAACTGAGGTCAAATATGAGAGACACTGTATCGACTTCCCTCCCACGTCCATTCCCCACGTGCCCTATATGCAAATACTCTGTAGCACTTAGACACGTGTTGCCATCAGCACCCTTACAGCACCCAGCCCTGAGATAGGGTCTGTCCTATCCTGTGGTCTTTCCTTCTGTCCCCTTTGTATCCCCAGGTGCCACGGGCTCTCTTCTACTGCCCTGACCATCCCAGGAACACAGCCGTGCATTTCCATTTCACATACTGACGAATTCTCCTTCATTAACCAACAGATAAACAGGGGGACAAAGAACCTGCAATGCCCCTGACTCCCATCCCTCCCCCTGCTGCTCTCGTGTGCCCAGACAAAGCAGCAGATGGTTTATGGCCCCGCTGACCTTTTGCTCCCTTTCTCTCCTGTGGTGCAGCAGCTGCTAGACACTGCTGCCACAGGACTCCCTCTGGCCATGCTCCCTGCTCCGGGCCTGCCATTCAGCCAAGGGTTGTTTGCTCAGAGGTATCCATGCATCTGTAGCCAGCAAATGTCCCTTAATTTTCCCTTTCCTTAGCCTCAGAGATAAGGAAATGAGGAGACAACTCTTCTAGGCTTGCTAATGGTCTGTGCAACAAGGAGCTGCTTGGTGAAGCTCTCTTTGCATTATGTACATCATACTGGGCTTGGTTCTTCCAGTTGCCTCAACATTATGGGGTTGGATCTGACCCCTGCCTCCACGAACAAAAGTGGGAAGACTCTGTAATGGAACAAGGAGTCTCCCACCCAGACACATAGGTGCTAGGGCTGTGCAAAACAGCAGCGTCCCACTTCAACATCCCTTTCGGCAGAACAGTGTTTCATTTCAAGTTTTGTTTCTCTGGCTGTCCCCTGCCTCCCACCACCTGGCTGGGCTGCTGCTTCGAAACTCAAAGTGAGTTGAAACAGCATCAAAACGAAACAGCCGGTGAAATTTCGCACAGCCCTAATAGGTACATGGCACTGCCTAAAACAGAGGCACTTGAACAGCAGTTGTGGATGGAGAGGTTTCACTTGTGGGTGCAGGTCACACTTGTCCTGGATTGCATGGTGCATGCACAGTGGGCTTTGCTGGTTGGCACATGAAGCCAAGGAGGAATCTTTTTTCCGTGCCTGTTGCTACAAGCACCGGGGGGGGGGGGGGGGGGCGGGGGTTGGCCTTCCTCAGAAGTATTGGGTATTGGCCGCAGCCAAGGCTGGGGATTTTGACTGGGGTGTGCCAGTGCTCCTGCTGAGACTAAAAACTGAAGGGTCCCAGTTAAAGCATCTTGGATCAGTATGGACTGTGGGGGGGGTTCCTTCCCCTGTAGCAGGCGGTGTGGCCCTTTTCCTTGGATCTCTCAAATATATTTTAACAACACTTGCCAGAGCTGACCTGAGCAGGGTGCGGGGCCCAGAGCAAATCAGACCATAGATTTCATAGACATTCGGGCTGGAAGGGACACCCCGGAGGATCATTGAGTCCAGGCGCCTGCCCAGGGGCAGGAAGTCAGCAGGAATCATAGGATCCCAGACAGATAAACATCCAAAAGTGTCTTGAAGGCGTTCAAAGTGGGTGCTCGAACCACCTCCAGAGGCAGTCTATTCCAGACCTTGGGGGCTTCGACAGGAAAGAAGTTCTTCCTTATGTCCAGCCTGAAACGGTCATGGAGGAGTTTGTGACCATTCGACCTTGTCATCCCTTGGGGCGCTCTGGTGAACAGACATCCTCCCAGATCCTGGTGAGCACCCCTGATAAACTTATAAGTGGCCACCAGAACACCCCTGAGCCTGCGCTTTTTCAGGCTGAAGAGTCCCATGGCTCTCAGCCTCTCGTCATGAGGTCTGTTATCCTGACCGCTGCTCATGCGCATGGCTCTCCTCTGCAGGGCCCCACCCCTGTTCTGATCCCATGGGCCCTGGAACCGAAGAAGCTGCTGCCATGGGCCGCAGCAGCAGCGGCAATGGGAGTGGGTATCGAGTGGCTGGACATGGAGCCA
Source organism: Crocodylus siamensis (assembly GCF_052110815.1). NCBI lineage: Eukaryota > Metazoa > Chordata > Crocodylia > Crocodylidae > Crocodylus > Crocodylus siamensis. Next base: position 283,551,943 of record NC_143396.1, on the reverse strand, counting down.
CCACTCAGCCCAGCTCCACGGGGCCCCCCAAAGTGTGGGGCCCAGGGCGGTTGCCCTGATTTGTCCTCCCCCCCTTAGGGATGGCCCTGACCCTTGCAGTGGCAGGACATTGACAGTCCTTATCCCCCTGCTTTACCTGTGGCAGATAAGGGTGTTTAGGGTCAATGTGCCTTGTAGTTGTGCAACAGAGTTGTTTGTATAGTTTTAGGAACAGGTTAGATGAGCACTTGTATGGGGTGATCTGGATAGGGATGAAGCTACCGTGAGCAGGAGTTTCGATTCTAAGTAGAGAAAACACTGGGAAAAAACAAGGCATAAAAAGTCAAGAAAGTAAATGAAACAAGCCCTGGAAATGTGGTCTTGACAAGAGCTGAGAGAAAGCTTTTAGGCTAAGGGCTGCAGAGAATGAGGCCCACAGCTGTGAGCAAACCGTCTCCTGTTGAAGCCCTGCAGCGTTCACAGAAGCATATTTTTGTGTGTTCTTTACAACTGTGACAGCTGAAAGGTATGCCTGTGTGATAAAGGTACTTACTGAAGGCTTTATGAAGATTTTTTCTGTATTTTTAGATATTAAGCTATGTGTTGTTGCTAAAAGCCTAATTAAAGTTTAAGATGTAGTGAAGCCTTGTATAAAGTGAAGCCTGGTAAATTTAGCAAAGCCTAGAAGTAGTAAGGCCCTATAGTGCAGTTAAAATTACCTTATCAATGGAAAGCAAGGCTTGTACTGCTATAGGTCAGTCTAAGGACAGTTGAAGAAAAAGAATCTGAGTGGTTGTACATTATCAGTGTCCTTCAGAAGCTATAAATTAGCTGGAATATCTGGAAACCATTCAGGAGGAAAATGCAGCTCTGTGAAAAAGATTAGTTAGCTGTTGCCTGGATCAGTGGACCCCTGGACCTCAAGGAGCCCAAGAACTGTATTCCAGGGTCCTTCCCGGTACCCCTCGGACAGTGCTGATCGGGGACATCTGATTTCGCTGAACTTCGTAGAAAGAAGAACTTGCTGTGTATCAGGCATAAGAGGGGACTGCTGATAAGTTGCCGATATGAATTGCTTTCATCTGTCATCATTTGTCTTGTTACTATGCATAGTTGTGTTTTTGTTAAGTTAATAAACTTTTCTTACCTTTCTACCCCCAACCACACTCAATCCCGAGCCCTCCGCAGGTGGCTGAGACAACAGCCACCTGATGCTGGCCTCAGTTCCTCTTGCCCAGGTCATGAAAGAATAAACTAGCTGAGTTCAGGAGCGTTCTCTGGTTTGGATGACTTAAGTGACCAGTAGTTACCCCCTTGAAATTTCCTAGATCATTTTCTGAGGATGACCCTGCTCTCCTTACTGCTTTTTCACCCTTCGCACCTCACTTTATAGGGATGCCACAGAATCAAAGCAAGAATGCCTGAAGGACTCAAGAAGATCAACATAAAATCATAGAAAATGAGGGCTGGAAGGGACCTCAAGAGGTCGCATCTAGTCCAACCCCCTACTCAAAGCAGGACCATCCCCAGCTAGATCATCCCACCCAAGGCTTTGTCAAGCCAGGTCTTAAAAGCCTCCAAGGATGGAGACTCCGCCACCTCTCTGGGTAACCCATCTCATTAGGACAAGAGCCCTGCTGTAAAGAGCACAAAGACAATGTGGTTCCACATCCCTAGTGCTGCTTTCCCTTCCCTACTCATTCACAAAGGATGTCTTCAGGTCTGTGGTGATGCAAGGACAAGTTAAACTGGCATTGTCCCAAAAGTAGTGTGACACTCACCAAATTAGACATTCACAGGTAGAGCATTCAGGGGAAGGATGCCATTCCCCATCATCCATTGCTTCTTGACATGCCTGTCAAGACAGGTAGATTCTCAGTTGATGAGGCCCCATTTCAAAGGACGTCTTTGTGATGTCCTTCAGCGCTCACCGCCCTGGTTTGAAGAGGATTGTAGGGATGCTAAGAGATGTGAATTCAGCAAGTAAAATTAATATGAGAGTTGCAGAGAGGGAGAGGGGCTTGGCATGACTGTGTCAGTGAAGGATGGAGGCATCTCCCTGCTTCTCCAGGAGGTGCTGAATGAGCGACTTTCAGTCCTTCTTCACAGTTTTCCTTTTAGTTTCCACTTTGGCATGGAAGTCACAGCACGAGGGTTTCAGTCTCAAGGTTCAACTGTGCTAAGGTCTCTACTTCGGGCTACTCCAGTGAAGCACTGGGAGAGCTTCAGCCCAAGGAGAGTGAGCTGGCTTCTCTCTTGAAGGAGACAAGCTACTGCAAGTACATCATAAACGTCCCATATGCCATCTCTACTTCCTTGTTTCTGGGGTTAGTTATCATTTAAACGGCCAGTTCCACCTTGAAAGGTAACCAAAAAATAGCGGTGTGGATGGAAACGGTTTTCTGTTCCAGTAACGTCAGAGGTTCTTAGGGTACAAGTGAAAATGGTTTTCAAACTTGCATTGGGATCTTACAGTCAGGCTGGGCTCACACACTGACCCTAAGACTGGTCAAACTGAGCTTAATAGATAAAACAAAGATAAGCTCCCAGCCCTTTGTCCATCACCATGAATGCCTTCTCTGTCCTGCTTAAGACCCTCCGTTCTTGTGTTTGTCTCTCTTCTTTGGCCCCAACCTCTCCATCTGCTGCCTCCACAGAAAGCTTACATAAAAAAAGTTTTTCTCCTGAGGGTTTAGAGAAAACAGGTTCCCATTCTTCTAAAGTCAAGTTGTCTCTACCTAAGGACACTATCATATACAGTGCACAAGCTCCAACCTATACGCATCACAGGAGGGGACTTTTTGATAGCTCATGAGAAGGTCCCTGATGGGTCTGTAGAGCTCCACACCTACATGCAGAGCAACGTGTTGTTATTTGATAGAAAGCCATGTCTATGCACCTTGAGAAAAAAAGCGTAACAGGTCTCAGTTGTGTCTGCTAAAAAGACACTGAACTTGGGTGATGCATAAAAACTAGTTGGTCAAACTGGTTCAAGGCATGTCCTCACTGCTCTGACCAAGCTAGGAAGAGTCGCCATAAAGATATGGCCCCCTGTTCACCCTGCTCAAGTGAATGCTAGAAACCTCACAAACCTGCCCTTAGAGCGACACTAGATGATCATTAAACAGTGGCTACATTACATATTTTTGGAGGGCGTTTGGCCCAGACAAAACAGGGATATGCAGCTGCAGATGCTTCAGAGCTGCCCTCCCCACCACCTACAGGCAGCATAGATCTGTCCCGAGTGCCTTAATAGCAAATCCTGGAGAATAAAAGTTGGTCCTTGAACCCTGCCCAGAAGCTTATTCACTGGTTGCAAATCTCTGCCTATCCTTAGCAGATAGCTGGTTTACTGTAGTCTGCTTAACACACAACTAATAGGCTTTGATTGTACTATGAAGTGTGCGTGATTGCACTGTCACATGAGAAGGTCTGATAGACTTAAATAAACATCTTACAGAGAAGGAAAACAATTAACTGTAGCATTTGCTGGAAAGCCAGGACAAATACAACACATACCCCGGAGACTTTACCAATCCTGCATCCTTTGACACGTCTTCACAGTTTAGAAAAAAATAATCATGCCCAATCATTTAAAAGAAAGGCAGCACCTGAGAAATAACACTGCACGTTCCCTCTGGCGTTCAGCTGTTTGCTACATCAAACCAACCCCTTTCCAACCAATGGGCAAAGCTGATTATCATAGAAATCAGAGAAGTTGGGCTGGAAGAAGGGCCCTCCAGAGGTCATCTAGTCCAACCCCCTTCCTGAGGCAGGATTGTCCCTATCTAAACCATCCTATACAAATCCATACAAACCTAATCTACCCTGACATCTGCTGGGAGACAGCAGATTCCCACCGTTCACACAGGTTCCTATCCTGTGTACAGGACCTCCACCTGACGCAGGAGGTCCATGGTCCCACTAGGCAGAATGCCTTACTGGACCTGGTATTGGCAAAGGGGGATGACATGGTAGGGGACCTAAAGATCAGTGGTCACCTAGGGGACAGTGGCCACCAAATAACAGAATTCATCATAAGGCGCAGAGTGTGTAAGGTAACTAGTAGGGTGGACGTGCTAGATTTTAGGAAGGCTGACTTCAGCGAACTCAGGCATTAAGTCAATGACACACTGCAGAGTAAGAGATTTGGTGAGATGGGAGCCCAAGAAGGGTGGCTGTGCCTTGAGGAAATGATCCTTCGGGCACAGAGGGAGACGATCCCGATGCAAAGAAAAAGGGGGAAAGGGGCCAAGAGGCTTCCTTGGCTGACCAGAGAAATCCAGAGTGGCCTAAGGACAAAAAGCGGGGCATATAAGCAGTGGAAACAGAGAAAGATTACTGAAGAGGAGTATGCCTCCTCAACTTGCAGTTGTAGGGCGGCAGTTAGAAAGGCCAAAGCTACCATGGAGCTGAGGGCGGCATCCCAAGTTAAGGATAACAAAAAATTATTTTTCAGATACATAGGGAGTAAAAGGAAGGCACAGAGTGGAATAGGACTACTAATAATGGGCAAAAGCAATTGGTGACAGACAGGGAGGACAAGGCTGAACTCCTCAGTGAGTTCTTTGCCACGGTGTTCCTAAACAAGGGGCAAGACAAGTCTCACAATGGGACTGTAGAGAGGCAGCAGCTGGGTGCCAGACTACCAAGTATTAACCCTGAGATGCTGCAAAGTCACTTGGAAGGACTGGATGTGTTTAAGTCGGCAGGCCCAGACGAGCGCCATCCGAGGGTAATGAAGGCACTGGCCAATATCATTGCACAGCCAATGGCAAGAATATTTGAGCACTTGTGGTGAACGGGACAGGTCCCGGAGGACTGGAAAAGGGCCAATGTGGTCCCTATTTTCAACAAGGGGAAGAAGGATGATCCAGGCAACTACAGGCCAGTCAGTCAGTCTCACCTCCACCCTTGGCAAAGTCTTGGAAAAGATTAAGGCTCATATATGCAAAAGCCCAGCAGGAAAAATTATGCTGAGGGGAAACCAGCATGGGTCCTAGCAGACTCCAAGATGAACATGAGTCATCAGTGTGACAAAGTCATCAGGAAAGCTAACTGCACTTTATCGTGCATCAGCAGATGCATGACAAACGGATCCAAGGAGTGATACTTCCCCTCTATCGGGCACTGGTCAGACCGCAGTTGGAGTACTGTGTCGTTTTGGGTGTCGCACTTCAAGAAGGATGTGGATAACCTGGAGAGGGTCCAGAGAAGGGCCACTCGTATGGTCAAGGGCTTGCAGGCCAAGCCCTATGGGGAAAGACTAGGGCACCTGGACCTCTTCAGCCTCCACAAGAGAAGGTTGAGAGGTGATCTTGTGGCTGCCTATAAATTCATCATGGAGGCGCAGAAGGGAATTGGTGAGGCCCTACTCAACAAGGCGCCCCGGGGGTTACAAGAAATAATGGCCATAAGCTAGCAGAGAGCAGATTTAGACTGGACATTAGGAAGAACTTCCTCACAGTTAGAGTGGCCAAAATCTGCAATGGGCTCCCAAGGGAGGTGGTGCTCTCCCCTACCCTGGGGGTCTTCACGAGGAGGTTGGATGGGCATCTGGCTGGGGTCATCTGAATCCAGTACTCTTTCCTGCCTGTGCAGGGGGTCGGACTTGATGATCTATTGAGGTCCCTTCCAACTCTAACATCTTTGAATCTATGAATAATCTAACCTCTTACTAAAACTACTGTCAACCCTGACACAAGACATAACACCCTAACCTCCCACAAAGGTAAAGCAGGAGAACCACAGCAGTCTATGCCCTGCTTCTGGAAAAAGTTGTTAATATACACTCTAGAGATCCCAGGCTACGCCCCTGGCTACAGAGGAAGGCAGAAATCCCCACAAGTCCATAATTCACCAGGAATTATTCCAGGGCAGGGGTGTCTGCGGGCCAGATCTAGACACGGCGGGGTGGTGGCTCCCTGGCATGTCTGTCAGAGCATCTGCACTGATGCAGCTTTGAAGCCCGGGTGAAAGCTGCCACCACTCACTTGCCCCGCTTTTCCCCTCCCGCTGATTTTAGCTACTAACAGTGACCAATAACCCCAAATTCGGCAGGAGGAGAGAGGGGGTTGGGGGCACATGCAACAGTGGTTCACCCCCTGGAGCTGTGCCAACAAAAGCACAGGCCACCAGCTGGCCAGCCTAGTCGAGGGGAATCTCACCTTCAATCAGTTCACAGGAGTTGGAGAAGTAAAGCTAAAAAAAGTAACAAGAGGCATTTGCAGTAGGGCCGATTCTCTTTTTTCTTTTCTTAAAAGAGGCTTGAAAAGACCCTCCATATTTGAAGATCTGAATGCAGAGTAACAAGTTACGGGATTGAAATGAGGGCCGCAAAGAAATGTAGATCTCGTTACACAAAAAAGTGAAGCACCTTGTTCAAGAAGACACCCAAAATGTAACCTCTGGAACGGTCCAGCTGCTTTGGGCAAAGCAGCCACCTAATCAGCACTAATCACCTAATAAGAACAGAGTGGTGGGATGCTACAATAAATAGGAATCAGGGCTCATGGTGGAGGTGATATCTTTTACTAGGCCCACAAGATTTTTGCACAAAAAAACCCAAACCAAAACAAACAAACAAAACAACAACATTTAATGGCAAGTTTTTGGGCCCAAACACCCATCATCAGGCATCAGAGGAAAGACTGTAAAAGTTCTCAACAAATAGGATGCCCTTGGTATACATCCGTGGAGTCAAGACTGGTCCTCGACCTGAGAGATGGAGGGAGGTTCAAAGAACACTAAGAACTTCGGCAAGGAGGAGACACCCGGAAAAGGAGCAGATCTGCTTTGTTCTGGAGACTATTGATATGACAACAGTACCGAGAGGAGCCAGGCAAAGCTGGGGGCTTGTTGCACTTGGTGCTGTACAAACCTATAAAGCAACAGAGTCCCTGGGCCAAGTTGCTGCCAGTCTGCCTCTCCTTCCTGCTCCTTCCCACAGCCTCCTCTGTAGCCGTTTCAGGGATCAGCCGCTGCTCCTTGCATGCTGAAGGAGAAGATAATGTGCTGGGACAGCTTTATTGTTTCCTTTGATAAGGCAGGAGGAAAAAAAAACACCTACCAGCGTGGGAGTAATGATGAGGGGGACGAGCCGACCTGCTAGACTGATGATGACTCATTTCCATCACAGCCTCATCTCTCTCCCTCGTGCTCTCAGGATGCTCTCGGGAACACTTGGAAAAATGAGCTCGGAGACAGTCCTGCCCCCTCCCCGACTCACCTGCTGCCGTTCAGTGTGAACTGCGGTGCTAGAGGGCACCACGGAGCACTTTGCTTTTCGGTCTCTTGCAGTTAGCACCCGATGCCCACGTTTCCTGGCAGATGAGAACATCAGATGCCGTAGCCTTCAGCGTGGCCACTTCCATCTCTCGACAATAAGCCCAAAAGATTGCATGCTTCTCCCCGTACCCGGCTTCCAGGGAACAGGGGAGGTTGGGCCTGAGGTTGAGTTCATAGGTTGCTACATAGCAATCTTTCTAAAGCAGAGCGGGGAAGCTGCTGTTGGGTCCTGCGTGCTGGGACAATGACCAGCCTGACAACATCTCAGCATGGAAGATGACGAATTCCCAGCTTTGAAGTTCAGGGCAATTTAATGGGACCAACTTGTCCACTATGGAGTGTCACTCCAGTGCATCCTGTTCACATCAGTCAGCATTGCTGGCAAAGGCAGAAAGTCGCTGCGGTCACCTCCGCCGGCCAACACAGAGCCAGCTGGCCTAAAGGAGGTGACTTTTCATCCAGCCCACTGCGGCACTGTCACGTGTCAGAGGCTCCAGCGGCAGCCCTGCCTAACAGAGGCTACCTCGAACTCCCACGATTGCTTGCTCCTCGAAACCACCTATATGGGTTATGGACTTTAATAAAAAAAAAAAAAAAAATCAGTCACACACTGACTTCCCCACTCAAACAGCTAAAAGCAAATGGATGACATGTCTCAAGTCACCAATGATAGCTGATCCATCAGGCTAGCTACAGCTGCTGGAAACACAAAGAGATGTCGCACGCACAAGACTTGAGAGATCATCCCAGGAAGCCTGGAGCAGAGAGAACTTCTCTCTTGCCCGTGCAATGTGGCTCCAGAGCCCTTGCCTCAGAGACCAGCAGCAAAACCATGCTGGTCAGTCCTGGAAGGGATATGTGAATGCATTTCACCATTTCTTCCACCCTGAGCTTGGGAAGACAGGATTGCAAACAATGGCAACAGCACAGGACAGAAGAGGTGTCACAGCGAGAACACTGTTGGGAGTGCCGTGACACTGCTGGTGGAGAGAGTACATTATGATATGCCCCACAACCTCTCTCCTGAGGCTCTTGGGGCCACCAGTTGTTTTAATGACAGCAGAAGTCTCAGCCAGAGCATGGGGATTTAGTTATACCCGTCACAAAACGGGTCTTTAGACCCTCAGCCTGCACCCAGGGATGTAGGTCTTAGACATCATAAAGAAGTCAGACTGGAAGGGACCTCCAGAGGTCATCTAGTCCAACCCACTGCCTGAGGCAGGATCATGCCTATCCAAACCATTTTACCCAAGTCCATTGTCTAACCTCTTAGTAAAAACAACCATCATAAGAAAAAATGTCTTTACTGTCCAAGCCCGCAAGACCTGGAATAGACCCCCTCCAGATGTGGTGCAAGCACCTACTCTGGTCTTAGTCAAGAAATGCTTGGATGCTTATCTTCCTGGAGTCCTTTGCCCCTAGCTGACTTTCTGTCCCTGGGGCAGGGGGCTGAACATGATGATCTTCAAGGTCCCTTCCAGCCCTAACGTCTACGAAATCTATGAAATCCCTGACACAATACAAGACATACCACCCTAACCTGCCACCAGTAAAACAGGGGGACCACAACAGTCAATGTTCTGCTGCTGTAAAAGGTTGTCAATATATGTTCAAGAGATCCCAGGTAGAGGGCCATGCCCTCTACTACAGAGGAAGGCAAACCCCCCACAGCATATATGACCACGGGGTAAAATTCCTTCCTGACTCCAAATCTGACATTGGTCTGACCCTGAGCAGAGGGGCAAGATCCTGTAGCCAGAAGCCTCTGGCTTTAAGTCCCAGCAGAAGCACTGGCACACCCCAGCCCAATCCCCAGCCTTAGCTGCAGCCAACACTCAATGCCTCTGAGAAAGGCTTTAAAACACACACCTGACACATGTAGCACAAAAGGGGATGGGGGGTCCCTCCTTAGCCCTATGCAGCAACCAGCAAAACTGAGCAAAAATCCAATCCCTCACACTATAATCCCCCACCCCCTGCCAAAGGCAGTATCCTCTCCTCCTGAGCCCTCCACAGCAGCAAGTGGTCTAAGATCTCGTCTTTATGAGGCCCCATAATCATGCGCAGTAACATTCCCTAAATGAAATGTATTACCTGCTAATTACACAGCCCATCCAGCCATTGCCTGTGGAGGACCTGTGCTGGGCATCCCTGAGAAGAGAGCCAATGAAAGGGACAGAGGCAGAGATGAAGTCGGAGAGCTCAAGGCAACAATGCAGAGAGCTCTCTTGTGCTGTGGTGCCCTGCCTGACCTTGGGTGACCAGCCGCTGACATCTCCAAATGACAAGCATAGTACTGACTGAGAAGCAAAGCATTTTCAGAGCTGTGGTTTTCCACTTGTGTTTGCTCTCTTCCTTTTCTCCACCAGTGTGAGACTCAGACAAGGTCAGACAGAACCTGCTGTGCAGTCTGCATCTGCTTGACAGTTCCCACCTTGCATTAGCAATGACATATTCTGGCATAGGGCATTAACTTGTACAAACCAGCTTCTACCAGGGAAGAATTACGGTGAGCTGAAGGTCTGGGTCATCCTCCATGGAGCCACACCCCATTTCTGGGTAGCAGGATGGGTCTGAGTGAAGGCGAAGCGACTGTTCCTGGCTGTCTGCAGGCTCAGAGCCTTTGATTATGCTCAGGTTGCCACTTCAAGCTTTCCTTAGCTTCAGTATAGTCTAGAAACAGTTCTTTTAAAGGGCAGTAGAGATCCAGCACTATTATGAGACTCCATGAGTCAAGGCTTAAAGCTTTAGCATCTTAGCATGCAGACAGACATAACAACTGTAATGTGTCCAGGTGAAATATCCCACTGCCAGGAGTCTAAAACTCCAGCCCAACCCCCTATAGTTCTCCTCTCCCCACTCTCAAACCAGCAGAGAGGTAGCAGGGGCAGGGGCTGGGGGTGGTGGAGGCATGATTTTGGCAGTGACAGGGGCCCTAGGAATCAGTAGGTGTCTGTTGGGGAAGCTGTGTGTGGGGAGGGTAAGCCTGGCTCTGGGTTTGGCAAGGGTCCAAGCAGCTGATGCAGAGGTCCCGGTGGGACCTAATGGCTGGAGAGCAGGCGGGCTGTCCAGCACCCTTCCTCCTTCCTCCCTTATCCAGATGTAACCAGAAATGAAACACTGCGAAACAGCACTTCATGTCAAGAGGTGCTACATTGGAGTGCTTCAGCTACTTCAGGAACAGTTCAAAGAGCTAGTTTGTAGACACAGATGGAAGTGACAATTTTCGCCCAGTCTGGCCCCTGAAAGCACTCTACAGTCATAACCAAACAGAAGTGCATAGCTGCAGAGTACTATAAAAGGGCCTGATCCCACAAAAATCTGAACCCTCATTGCATGAGGGTTTGGATGAAGACACTCCAAAATGCAGCATTTTCACTAACTTGTGTCTGTGCCACCTCCCAGCCCCAGTGCTGTTTTCAAAAGGGGAGAGGGCAACAAGAGTGGAAGGAGTTTGGTCTGGAGTTGTTTTAGTCGGCGCTGGAGGGTGGGGCAGGTGGACTGGTGGGCTGACAAGGTAGAGGGCCTCCAATCCACCCATCCCACCTTCTAGCACCAGCTGGTGACCCCCTAGAACAAGCTCCCTCCCATTTTGAAAACAGCACTGGGGCTGAAAGGGAGGAGGGGGAGGAGGGGCATTGCTAAAGGTGACCAACTGCAGGTTCACAGTCAGCAGCTAGATTCCCTAACACCTGCATCCCCCCACCCCCAACCCAACAGCGAACTTCTGTTGGGTCCAGTGGATCAATGCAACTCATAGCACTTCCTGCAAAGCACTATGAGTTACAGCAGGAAGCTGCTCTTCTGTCTGCATCTTGTGTATCCAGCTGGACTTGTTCCAAAGGCACTCAAACTGCTTACTTGTTACTTCCATCTGTGCCCTTAATCCATCCCAGCCTTAGGCGTTTTAACCACAGGGTCACCAAGTCTCAGGCAGAACAGGTCTAAGGGGCACGGCGCTGAGACCCCCATACTACCGGTCTCCTCACACCCTTCCCAGTGTTGCTGCCTCTGGCGGTTCTGCAACAGAATCTGGGGTTAGAAGGGTCAAAGTTCAACCCGTTGTCCCAATGCCGGAGTCCCTGATCCTATACCATCCCAGCCAGATGCCCAGGCAGCTTCTCCTCTTCAGTGAGGGAGATTCCACAATTTCCCTTGGATAAGGCACAGCCCAGGCCCAAAGTCTGGCAGGGGTTTCTGAGAGAGAAGGATCCAGCCAAGTTCACCTTTTCTTCTCCCTTTGCCACCTCATTTGGTAGCTAAGCAACTTAAAACCAGGTAGAAAAAGCAGCAAGTCCACTGAAGTCATTTAAACAGGCGAGCCAGACACGAGAGGTACTGTCAGGTCCTATCATTGCTCGATTCAGTATGTAAATATTTCAATTCCATTATGAAAATTAATTAAGCATCTCTTGATTTACTGCCTGCTCCCTCCACCATAGCAAATATATAGAGCTGCCCAAAACACAGAGCTGCTGCTCTGTTGCCTCACAACTGCACTGCTGCATTTTTATTGACTGGAATAAGGGATCTATTGTCCTTCACCCTGGAAAGAAAAAGCTACACACACACACACACAAAATAGGGAACATTTTCTTCTCCCGAGTAACAAAAAGATTGTAAAAGTCTTTCTACCTACTGGATACCTCCTTTTTCACAAGTCAGCAGCAGTAACAAAAGACTTGTGGGCTTCACATTAAAGGGAATTTTTGTAGCAGGAAGGTAGTGAAAGGATAAGAAAATAAACTAGTGGAAAACAGAATGAAGCGAGCTTGCTGCACTTCAAAGGGCTGGTGGTTGATGATCTATGCAAGCCTATCTGCTTTAATCTGATGCATCCTCTCATTTTCATATTATACCTGTCGCTGTATTCATGATGTGTGCAATATGCTTATTATGTAACCAGTGATCAAATGTTAATGGAATACTTCAGTTGGGTTTTCAAGAACCTGCAATCCCTGCAATTGTGGAGAAGGCTAAAAGGACACCTTAATGTGTTTTTCCATCCTGCTACCTTGAAAATGGCTACAGGGGCACAAGCTTTTATTCCGTCCTAGCTTACAAAGACAAGACGCATTGGTCTTTGAGCTTCTGTCCCCAGCCACATAGACTATTTGGAGAAGAACAGCATCAGGCAGAGTCCAGAAGAGTCAAATCTAGTGCTCTCAGGGGAGTCAGAAGCAACCCTTGGTAAATGCAAAGTTCCCAATTTCAAAAAGAATTTAACCAGACTGCTAAGACTGAGGGTGCCTTGTCCAAATCCAAACCAGATGTTAAAGACAGCGGCGAGTCAATCCAGGCTGTTACCAGAGAGTTAAAAACACACGGCCAATAGATCCTCAGTTTTGGAAAGAGCTAGCTATATGGTTGGGGAATGCTCTGCTGTTTTTCATTATGCTTTTATGGTTTCCACCAAGTGCAAAAGCTAGAGGAAAAGCCAAGCATGTACGTGAGGGGCCAATTCACAGGAGTGAAGGCTTTGTCCAGAACTGGTGCTCTCAGCCTCTTTCACAATGGGAGACTCATCTTGACAGCTAGATTGCCCAGCAGACATCAGCTGTCTCGCTCGCCGCCATCTGAAACACCAATCCTCCCCCATCCTGCCTGCAACTGTATGTCCTCCCTGTGGAACAAACAGCAATCACTTATTAGGAAAGACAAGTATTTTAAGCCGTCATTTAAAGGAAATTTAGCAACGGGAAACAAGGAGAGAAGCCAGCGAAATGACTAGCCAGCAGAATGCAAGCCAGTTGCTAGCTCTCCACAGTCTGAGAACCCCATAATAACCACGACATCTTGGCAATGGCAAATCACTTTGCTCTGGCATCTGGACCTGCAGAGGCAAACATACAGCAACATGCTCTACTGCATAGGTGGGCAACCCGGCATGAGCATCACAAGGGGCATGGGCAGCCTCTGTGCCTAGTAGATCAAGGAAGGGGCAGGCCTTGCAGCAGCCAATAGGACAGGAAGCATAAAGCATAAGAGATCTGGCAAGGAGCATGGAGTCGGGTGCAGAAAGCAGAGTAGAAGATCAGGCAGGGGAGGAGGATCAGAGTGGGTCATGGAGAGGGCGTGGGGCTAATTTGTGGTATGGCCCCCACTGTTCTATTGCATTGATCAAATGCAAGGTGCTGCACCTCGAGGGGAAATACCAAAAACACAACTAGAAAATGGGGGACACCTGACTGAATGGCAGCTCTATAAAAAAGAACTTGGGAGTCTTGGTAGATCATAGACTCGATATGAGTCAGCAGCATGATGCAGCTGCACAAAAGGCAAATGCAGGTTTGGGCTTCATCAATTAAAGCATTAGGTGCAAGACATGGGGGGTGGTAGTGCCTCTCTACTCAGCACTGTTTAGTCCTCATCTGAAGTAGTGTGTGCAGTTCTGGGCTCCACATTTTCAAAAGGACATGGGGAAATTAGAGAGGGTCCAGAGGTGAGCAATAAAGATAATAAAGGGCTTGGAAAGCAAGTCAGACAAGGAGAGGCTAAGGGGTTGTTCAGTTTGCAGAAAAGACATTTCAGAGGGGACACGATATCAGTCTGCAAATATCTGAAGGGCTGCCATAAAGAAGAGGGAAAGGACCTTTTCTCTCTTGCTGCAGAGAGGAGGATATGGACCAATGGCTTGAAGTTGCAGCAAAGTAGGCGTAGATTGGATATCTGGAAAAAACGTCTTCACCTAGAACAGTGAGGCGGTGGAACAGACTGTCTAGGCAAGCTGCGGACTCTCCATCACTGGAGACGTTCAAGAAGAGGTGGGACAGCTGCTGGTCAGGGATGCTGTAGGCATAGGGGTCTGTGTTACCCCTATGCAATGCACGGGTATTTCCCATGCTTCTGAGCCCCCCACCACACCCTTTCTGCTACATGTATCAGGTGAGTTTTAAGCCTTCCTCAGAGGTTGCGGGCTACAGCCAAGGCTGGGGATTTTAACTGGGGTATGCCCATGCTCCTGCTGGGACCAAAGCCAGACAGACGTTCCTGACTAGGGGGTCTTGCCCCTCCACTCAGGGTCAGACCAATCACCATATTTGGGGTTGGGAAGGAATTTTACCCCATGGTCAGATTGGTATGGACATGGGGGTAGGAGGGTTGTCTTCATCTGTAGCCGTGGCTGTGGCCGTGTACCTGGGATCTCTTGAGTATGCATTGACAACCTTTTACAGAAGCAGATAACTGGCTGCTGCGGTTCCCCAGCTTTACCTATGGCAGGTTAGGGCATTATGTCTTATGCTGCATCAAAGTTGATGGTAATCTAACATAGAGTTTAGATGATGAGTTGTATAAGATGGTGTGGACAAGGGTGATCCTGCCTCAGGCAGGGGGTTGGGCTACGTGGCCTCTGGAGGTCCCCTCCAGCCCAACTTCTCTATGATTCTACAAGATATTGAGTACTGCTTCCTGCTAGTTTGGGTCAGATAACAGGTCTCTGCCGGCTCTACTCTTCTGCACTTCAGCGATTGCCCGATCTCCTTGCTGGCTGACTGGCAACAGGAGCTTTCCTGAAACAGACCCTGATTGTAAGAAGCTTTCGCAAGCAAGAGCTCACAGATCACCTCTGTAGCTCCGTAATAAGAGTTCTGCAGTGTGAGAAAGACTTGCAAATTGCCCTAATGTAAGCATCATACTGCAAAGCTTCCTGGCCTCAACACCAGTTACCATTCTGTTTGAAGGAATTTGCCTTTCAGATTCATAAATCCATCCAATGTGAAATGCCACTTTTGAAGTGACATTTATTGTAGCCATGCTAAAGGTTCTGGTGAGGTGAAAAGCAACAGCTGCTCCTGATAAATCAAATCCCCCTGGTTGCCACTGAACAGAGGTGATGCTGTAGCTTCATTTTCCAAAAAAATCTTTAAAAAAAAAAAATCAGCTTTGCTGCATTATCGGCATCTCATATCACTGATGATGGTTTCTTGTTTTCATGGTAAATGGAATTCTTAACCGTGATGTGTTCAGGACCTGTTAATATATTTTGTCAGCTCTTCTTTGCCATTTAAACTTGAGGGCCAAGTGGACGCAGCAAGAGTCTTGTAAAATAGTTTAAAGCCAGGCAAACAACTCAGCCATGCAAATGCTGTCCCTGTCACAAGAAGGCGCCATTAGGGGCTGTTTAATCCAGGAACCATTTGCACCTAGAGTTTCTTGATCCACTCTGACCCACCCCACTAGAAAGAATGGCCCTAGAAGCCATTAACAGCATAAAACAACAACGTTATTGCTCCTGCAGACTTACGAACAATGTTCTTCTGTACCAATAAATGGCGCACTTTGTGTTAGCTATCTGCCTAATCATATACGTACAACACTGGCTCTTGACTATTTATGTGTGTATATAAAACTCTTTGCAACAGGAAGAAAGTGCTTGTTCCAGCAGGTTATCAATAAGTGGGTGTGGAAGAAGCCAGCCTTCCAGAAGGAAGAGAAGATCAAAAGGCTGTCCTTCTTCTATCCCTGGATTGGTACCTGGCTCAAAGGTAGCTAACACAGAAATACAAACCAGAAGGTTCCAACAAAAAAGACTTTCATTGCAGCCCTGTGAGAGACCCCCTCTGTTGATACCACAACTGGATTTCTGATCTGGGATCTAAACTGTAGCCAAGACCCTCACAGGTACATTATGCTACACTTGTGGGGGAGGGAGGAGGGGAAGAGATATTCCTTATGGCTGAGTACAGACAGTCAAAAAGCCCAAACCTGAATCAATTCAGGCTGTGCAGGTTAGTCTAAGCTGCAGAGATTAAACTGAGAAACAACTGGACAGACCTTCACTTTTGATTCAGGAAATGCAGCCACATGTCTGCAGTGGCTCAGGCCAGAATCCAGGGGGCACTAGAGCACAGATCTCTGACACTTCCTCTTCCTGCTGCCCCTGAGGTCTCTGGGATTTGAAATCCAGAATTACAGCAGCAGGAAGTTGCAAAGTTACTCATTTCTTCCTCTTCCTGCTGCCAAATTTGGGATTTGTAGTTCACAGTTGTAGCCAGCAGTAAGTTTTCAGCAGGGCAGGGCAGGGCAGCTCTGTACTCAGGCGAAGGGAAGTTTAACCCTCCGCCCTGGCCCCAGACCCCAGCCAGGGTTTGCTAGGGGCAGGGAGCAGTCCTTGCCTCCCCCCACTACCCTTCTCTACTGGAGCAGAGAGCACAGCACAGCCCAACCCAGGGCTGGAGAGCATGCTGGGATGCTGGGGGACAGTGATTTAACTTGAACCAGGAAGGGTTCTGGGACAGAAGTTTTATAAACTGGCTTGACCCAAATCAGTTAAGTCTGATACTACATTCAGCCAGGTTTATCTGAAACCAGTTTGGGTCATTTTGAAACTGGTTTATATGTACTGAACTTCTGTTTTATTACAGGTTTAAACCAGCTTCTGATCACTTAAACCAGTTTATGTGTAACTTCTGTCTGTAGCCAATATGAAGAAAGCAAAATAATTCACCGTGTTAATACCTACATGCTAATAACTAGAGTAAATCAAAACTTTACATTTGTGATGTTTCTTGAGGAAAAATGGCTTTTTCACCCAAACGGCCACTTCTGTTGGAAATGCCTACTTTCCAGTTTTTCAACAAAAAGGCCCCAAACATTTCTGAAGATAAAATTTCACCAAAAATACAATCTTTTTCACTTAATTTGTTTTTTAGCAAATAATAGTCTTTTCCTGGGGATCGACAAGAACCACTTCCACATAGTGATCCCTGGTAACATCTCTGACGGCCAAGAGCTCCCGAATCAACAAAAAAAACCAAAGCACACAAAGATAAAGGTACAGACACGGTTTTTGTCATACGAAAGAAGTCATTTCCCAACAAGTTCTACTGGTACCAAACCTGCCAATAGCCAAGCAAAGCATGGGAGATTGGCAACCAATGAAGCTGAGGGGCTGGGACTAAGAGCAAAATTTTGTTTTGAACCTGAGCATGGTGACCTACAGTGGATGGAAACAAGCAGCCAGATTTTTAAAGATATTTAGGTGCTTAAAGATGCAGGTGGGCCTGAGTGGGAGCTTTAAAATTGGCTCTTCCCAGTAACAACCCCTCTGCCCTCTCCCCCCAGTCGGCAAAGTTCCCTCATCTACTATTGTCGCTCTGCAACCACTTCTGATGCAGGTCATCAATAGGGTCTGAACCTTAAGCAGCACCATAGGCCGCAGAACAGGGTGGGCCACCCAACTTCTAGCACATTAATTTAGCTAGCTATTCAGTTAAAAAAAATAGCTATGCAGTTGTAACTGGAATGACAGTTGCACATTTGTGGGTTATATAAATTAACATGCTAAAAGTTGGTTAGGCCATGGCGCGGGTGTCCCACCCTGTTCTGCAGCCTATGAGCAGCACAGACCTCCCTACATGAACTAAAGGAGTAAATCCTCCCTGTCCACTATAGCAGGTTGTTATCCACAAAGAACTAGCCACTGGGGGGGCAATCGCACCAAATTTTCACAAATTATTATGAGCCAGCATGACTTTTAGTCTTGCCATTTGAGCCACCCGTCTGCTATTTATAATTCATTCCTAATAAAGACATTTGACTTAGTGGCAGGGAGGTGTGAGTGGGGACAGTGCTCCATTTCTACAGGGACTGGCTAATGAGAGATTTTTCTATTATTGGGTTCTCTCTTACCATTTTTCTTAATTGATGTTACACACCTCATCCTCTAAACTTCAAGGATGACAATAATTAGCACAGTGAGTCTTTATTACCCTAATCATCTCTCCCCTTCAGGAAGTACAAGATCTAACACATCAGCAATGATTATGAAAAATGGTTCTGCAAGGAAGATATTTATGAGCCTTACTGGATGCCCCATGACGTTGTAATGAGAGGATTAGCACACACCACATGCGTATCTCTTTAAGAAGGATATTTATTAAAAATGCATCGATTGATCGCTGTAGGCACATGGACACAGTTTTTTAACAAGATACCCCCCTCCTGCTGAGTCTGCCTTTGCCTGAAGCAAAGAGGGAGGGCGGCAAAGATAAACAGTCGTTCATGGGTCCTGTAATTAAAAGTAGCCTTTGCATTATAATATAGGTTGTGGCAAATGTTACAGCAGCAATCTTGCTCTCAGTGACATCAGGTGAGCTCAGGTGGCCATAAAAACCCGCTCTGAAACAGGAATGAAGCCCATAAAGAGAGCATAGCTATAAAGGCGCTTGCATCGCTGACACTCTGCAATGAGGGGGAAGAGAGATCCCTGTCTGGTCTTTCAGTCAAGGGGCTGTAAGGAGTCCAGCTCTGCCAATCCCAGTTTTTCAAAACTCATGAGTTGAACCCCCAAGTCTAGACATATGGCACCCACTGAAATCAGTAGGAGACAGGTTAAAACAAACAAGAGAAAGTATTTGCAGAATTCATCACCGCAGGAGGTGGCAGGGGCAGATAACATAGTCAGGGTCAAAACAGGACTAAACTCGTTCACAGATGATAGGTCTATTTATAGCTGTTGAACAGAGCGATCAGAGATGTCCCTCAGGCATCTCTAAAGCAACGAGGGTGGATGCAAATGTAATGAAGAGGGGACAGATCACTCTTGATCTATTTGGTTCAGCGCTCTCCCTCTAGCATCTACTGCTGCGGCTGTCGGAGACAGGATAGTGGGCTAGAGGAACCACAGGTCGGACCCAGCGTGGCACTTATGTTATAGTATTAATGCAGGGCTCCTTGTTAATGCCTTTGGGCATTTGACCTCTTAGGGCTCATGTTTTTGAGCTTTTCTCCCAAGCCACAAGGGTCAAAGACATCCTTTATTTTCCCAGCTGGAAGCTGAAATTCTGATGTAATTGGGAGCTGGGCCTTTCAGGTAGACACCAAAGCCTGCGAGACCTGCAATAGAGGCTGATGGTTGGTGACAATGGGAACCCACTGGTAAAGAAATGTCAACAGCTATTACCAGTACTCTCCTCCCTACTTACACACTACTGTTCCTTCCTAAGAGCACAGCAGCCAGTACCTCTATCCTCACAATATTCCTGCACAGTAGCAAAGTGCTATAAGGTGCTCCTCCCCCTGCTCCCATTCCCCTCTTTCTTGTAAACAGACAGGGAAGCCAAGGCCTGGAGAGATGAAGTGATATTACTCCATGTCATGCAGGAAACCTCTGGCACATCTGGGAATTGAACCCAAATCTCCTGAGTTCCAGTGTAGTGTTTTCCTCACAAGGCCGACCTACCTTCCTAGCACATTTCAAGTAGATGGCAGCAGTGAGTGCAGGAAGCCACAGGGTACCTAGAATAGTTTCATTTGTCCTCATCAGGCCCAAACAAATACCTTGGGGCAAAAGCAAAGCTAGCTTTGAGAGAGAGGCAAATTGATGTCCCCAGCAGGAGTAAATCCGAGTCTCACACCCAACTCTTCCCAGCCCTGTGCTCTTGCCTGGAGACCACACGCACGTGCACAGCTGACGCTTCTCAGACTACGGCCCTGTTCCTGACTTTACTGATGCAGTTGGCATCAGACAGTCTGATAAAGCAAATACTTCAGCCCTTTGGTTAAATAATCTCAAGACTGGCCAGAATTATAAATGGAGCTGGAGTATTTTCAAATGGAGTTTGATCGGCATGTGAATGAGATCATCTGGCACATCTACAACAACAGGGGTCCGGGCTTCACAACCTAAGGTGATCTCTTCCTTTCTGATGTTACTACTTCAGCTGGTGCAAATCAGCCACATTGCAGCCACAACACCAGCTGAGAATCTGGCCCTGAGTTTTACCCAGTACCAAAATGGACTTGCTGGCATGAGTAGCACATGGGCTCTGTTTTCCCCTATCCTATGCTAGGGCTCCTCCAGCATGAGGAGCAAATCTACAATGCAGTGGTAAAGCACTTGATTTTGTTGCAGAGGAAATAAGCCACGTCCACCAGCTTCTATGCTGCACACATCACCTCCCCAAAGGAAGCCATGAGGATGCTGTGAGAGTGCCCCAAAGTTGCTACTCCTGAACAGGCCAGTAACTCAGGTCTTGAGCACGGCACTAGGACACCCCCAGGGCATCTTTTCTGCTTCTGTTCCAGGATGGTTGCACATGGAGCAGCAGGGGAGGGCAGGGCTTATTCCTCCAGCAGCATGACGGAGTGCTTTGGTGCCATTGCTAGTGACCCTCTCCCCATCTGCATGCACAGATGTTGAAGGATGAGTAACAACCCAAGGCAGCCTCCTCCAAAAAGCTCACCAACAGGCTTACCTAGCCACACCCTGCATGTTTGATTACCACCTACCTTCTAGCTCATCATCCCAATGTCAAAATACCTCCAATCTGCAGCATGAGACCTTGCCCTGCTCCAGCCCACTCCTGAAAGTGTAAAAAGCTGAAGTGCTCTGGGTCAAGATACAAGGGGGCCATGGGGAGAGGGATCGAACAGTGGGGGTCTACTACAGACCCCCCAACAAAGGGGAGGAGCTGGACCGGGAATTTTCGAGCCAGCTTGCAGAGGCACTTAAGGCAAAGGACGTAGTTATCATGAGTGATTTTAATTACCTGGACATCTGCTGGGAGGAACAGTCAACCAGGTCGGACCATTCCAGGAGGTTCCTGGCCGAGATACAGGACCTCCACTTAATTCAGGAGGTGCACAGTCCCACCAGAACAAATGCCCTGTTGGACCTGGTCCTGGCCACAGGTGACGACCTGGTAAGGGGCCTCCAGGTCCTTGACCACCTGGGCGATAGCGATCATCACTTGCTGGAATTCACCATCCAGCGCAGGGTGTCAAGGGCCTGCAGCAAGGTGGTAGCCCTAGACTTCAAGAGGACCAAATTCAATGAGTTGAGGAGATTAGTGGGAGAGGCACTGGGGTTCCCGAGAGCAGGGGAACTCAGTGCCCAAGATGAGTGGTCGTTCCTTAAGGAGACGATACTCAGGGCCCAAGGGGTGACCATCCCAACAAGAAGCAAATGAGGCAGGAGTGCCCAAAAGCCCCCCTGGCTCACCAAGGGCGTCTGGGAATGCCTGATTGCCAAAAAGGTGGCGTACAACTGCTGGAAGGGGGGTGCTATCTCCAAAGAGGAGTATACCTCCTCTGCTCCGGCCTGTAGGGGGGCTGTCAGGAAAGCTAGGCGGACATAGAGCTAGGACTAGCATCCAAGATCAAAGGTAATAAAAAGTCCTTTTTCAAATATATAGGGAGGATGAAGAAGGCACTGGGAAATGTGGGGCCCCTGCAAGATCCTCTGGGCAATCTGGTGGTTGCACCAGAGGAGAAAGCGGACCTCTTTAACCAATTCTTCACCTCCGTTTTCTTGTGCAGGGACCAGAACTTCCCCACCGTGATGCAAGATGGACTCGAGGGGAACGCCTCCAGACCTCAGGTTGGGGAGGACCAGGTTATAGAGCTTCTGGAGGGGCTGGACGTGTTCAAGTCAGCGGGTCCAGATGCTCTCCACCCCAGGGTGTTGAGGGAGCTAGCTGGGGTTATTGCAGGGCCTTTGGCACAGCTTTACGAGCACTCACGATGCTCAGGCCAGGTGCCAGATGATTGGAAGACAGCCAACATGGTCCCCATCTTTAAAAAAGGGAGGAGAGAGGACCCGGGCAACTATAGGCCCATCAGTCTTACCTCAATCCTAGGGAAACTCTTTGAGAAGATCCTCAAGGAGCACATCTGCGATGGGCCGGCTTCAGGGATGATGCTCAAGGGCAACCAGCACGGTTTCGTTAGGGGCAGGTCATGTCAGACCAACCTGATTGCCTTTTACTATCAGGTCACAAAAGCATTGGATGCAGGTGTCACTGTGGATGTAATCTTTCTGGACTTCAGCAAGGCCTTTGACACCATCTCCCACCACATCCTCATTAAAAAACTAGGATACTGGCATTGATGCCTATACAGTCAGATGGATTGCAGATTGGCTGAAGGGTCGCGCTCAGAGGGTGGTGGTGGATGGGTCATATTCAACCTGGGGGGAAGTGGGCAGCGGAGTCCCCCAGGGCTCGGTCCTTGGGCCCGTGCTGTTCAATTTCTTTATCAGCGATTTGGATGACAGGGTGAAATGCAACCTGTTTAAATTTGCTGATGATACCAAAATTTGGGGTGAGGTGAGCACACTAGTAGGGAGGGAAAGACTGCAGCAAGATCTGGATAGGTTACAGAGGTGGGCTAGCAAAAACAGGATGCGCTTCAACGCTGACAAGTGCAGGGTGCTTCACTTGGGCAGCAGTAACCAGCAGCACACTTATAAGATGGGAAACTCCCTTCTTTAGAGCATGGAGGCAGAAAGAGATTTTGGAGTCATTATTGACTCCAAGATGAACATGGGCCAACAACGCGAGGTCACGGTTGGCAGGGCTAACCGCACCTTGTCGTGCATCCACAGGTGATCCTCATCCTCTACGCAACACTGGTCAGGCCGCAGCTGGAGTACCGTGTCCAGTTCTGTGCACCCCACTTCAGGAGGGATGTGGACAACATTGAGAGGGTCCAGAGGGCCACCTGCATGATCCGGGGACAACAGGGCAGACCCTATAATCAGAGACTGTGGGACCTGAACCTATTCAGCCTTCACAAGAGAAGGCTGAGTGGGCACCTGGTGACCATCTATAAACTCACTAGGGGGGACCAGAACGGTTTGGGAGAGACCTCGTTTCCCCTAGCGCCCCCCGGCATAACAAGGAATAATGGCCACAAGTTGTTGGAGAGGAGGTTTAGATTAGACATCCATAAGAACTACTTCACAGTCAGGGCAGCTAGGATCTGGAACCAACTTCCTAGGGAAGTGGTGCTGGCTCCTACCCTGGGGGTCTTTAAGAAGAGGCTTGATGCCTACCTGGCTAGAGCCATTTGAGCCCAGTTTTTTCTCCTGCCCAGGCAGGTGGTCGGACTTGAAGATCTACAAGGTCCTGTCTGACCCGACTTCTGTGATTCTATGATCTGCATCTCAAACATAACGGATTGAGTCATTTCCCTTATGCACAAGCTCAGCAATCTAGTGTTATGCAAACCAGTGACTTTCCAGGGCCCAAACACAGGGAGGTTTGGAGCTTCTGTAGGGCTTTCTTTGAAGTCAGTTCTCTTCTCCACCTGTGGAGTACACAGATTTGTAGGTTTGTACACGCATCATCTGGTCCACTCAGGAAAAATGAATGCAGACAAAGGAGGCTGGCACCGCACAACAGAAAGGACCTGACCTCCTGCAGCAGAGAGGTCCAGTCACGAGCAGCCTCTCACTTTGCTCCTGTGTCCGACATCACTGCTTGTGTCAGGTGCTTATATTGCAGGCATGTTATGTGAGCGAGTGTCCACAGCACAGAACTGGGGAGACCTGGATTCTTTTTCCTGGTCCTGTTATTGCCCTGTGTAACAATTGAGAGTTTCGGGGCTGGTCTAAACATAGACTCACCCACTTGTCTTAGGGCCACCCACCCACCTCCTCGCCTGCCATGCCATTATGTTATTAATTGTCCAATTTTAATCTGGTGGGAGGCTGCTCATTTATCTGCCCTGATGACAAGGGCCTATGTATATGACTCTGACCTTTCCTTATCATATCCCATGCCTCACAGATTTTTCCTCCAGCTAGCTAGCACTGAGACCCAAGCTCTGGAATCTCACGTGGGAGTCTTACCCCCCACCAGAGCTCGTAGTCCCAGAGCCCTCCCCCTGGGTTCTCTCTTTACACACATACACTGGGCTCCAACCCCCCACCTCAGGGCTCCAACCCCTTCTCTGGAATCAGGGCTCCAAGCCCTGTCCCCAAGCCCTCCCGGGGCTACCCCCTTATCCCTGGCCCTGGGACCTTCCTTAATAGCTCCCCAGGGCTCAGGACCCCACTCCCTGGAGCTTCATTCTGGCTCCTATATGCAGCCTCAGACCTCCACTGAGAGTCTGGGTACTGCCACAGGTTCCTCCACTGACCTGAGCCCTGCCTCAGTACTCTCAGCAAGTCTGGGCTCCCCCTGCTCAATCTCACTCACCAGGATGCGGGCCTGAGTTTAGGAGGTGCCCCATACTTGCCTTTCACTGGGGCAGTAAATGGCCTGGCATTTCTGGGGGATTGTCTCACCACAGACAATCCCACCAGGCCACCTGTCCCCAGCAGGGTGCAGTTGTCAGTCATGTCCAAGACCATGGGGCCTCTTCCTTCCTCATAGCCACAGCTCTTACCTCCAAGATGTTGCTCTGAGCAGGAGCCCAACTGGGTGGTATTCTCCCCAGCTGCTGGTAGCAAACTGGTGCCTCTTTGCAGTTCAGGGCTCAGCTCCTATAGATCACAGCTGGGCCCTGCTCCCAATCAGGCCACTGCCTAATTGGCATTGTAGGCAGCTGCAGGCTGCCTAGCTGCCACTCAGGCCCCTGCTAGTAACAAAGCACCACTCTGCTACAGAACTAGCAAACTCTTCAAAGCAGGGATGCAACTTGTGGGTTTGTACAGCACCTCGCACAATGGGGATCTCAGCTCGGGCCTGCACACTACGGTGATACAATGTAGCGTGCCAATTGCCAAACACTGCAGTGCTGACCATAACCCCACCCATGGATCAACAGGTTTGTCAGACAACACTTCAAACCTACAACACCAATCAGTCTAGGGAAATGGTTGTTCTAGTCAAACCTCCGCAGTGCCCTAAATGCAAAGTCCCGGTAAGGCGACGAGAGCAGTGCCATAAATATTAATGAATGGGCATAGACTACAACAATTCTAACATGCATGTAATGGCTGTTTCCCAAGAAAGTCAGAGCATTGCCCAAAGCAAGTTATAAACATACAGGGTCTGAGTTTTAGGCAGTCTGGCCTAGCAGTCTGGCCACAGCATGTTCATTAGCTGGGTTGAGTATCTTGACTGACAAGCTCTAAGGCAGATGTGGCTGCCTAAGCCATAAGCCCAGACCTCTCTGCCTGCTAGGGGCCCTGACAAAACTAGACCTCTCTTCCAGTGGAAAGGAGTTGGGGGTCCTTCCTTCTGGGCATTCGAAAACCCAAACCCTCACACTGGCAGCCTCTGAAACCTGCAGCGTAGCTATATCTGGGCAACACTTCAGGCCGGCTCACAAGCACGGCTGAATGACAGCACCCAGGCTAACTAGCCCACTGGCAGTGGTGTGTGGACACAACTCTGAGTACACTGCCTGCTGTTCAGGAGGCAGCCCACATGGAGGGCGCAGGGCATTTGAGCACAGCAAGGTACCCTGTCAACATAGCTAAAGTCTCCACATACAAATTACAGGGGTCCAGGAGCTGAAGCTTGAGAAAAAAAAAACACTCAGCAGCACCAAAGCTTGAAATATTTCAGTCCTCAGTGAGCACTCAGGCTCATGGGGGAGCTACGGAAAGATGGTTCCTGCCGCACAGCAAGTTTGCAGGGCAGGTTTTCTATTCTGACTCCATTTGAGCTTCTGGGATCCAGCAAATTCACCGCACAGCCTAGACTCATTTACCGAGGGGACTTGAAAGGGAGCAAGAACGAAGCAGCAGAAACCAACCAAAACCGACTGACAGGATCAGGGCATTTCTCAAACTTGCAACAGGAAACCACGCTTCGCCAGTCATTTCCTTCCAGCTTGCCACGTTTGGAGGCACATGCCCCCTTCACACGCGCCCGTCTGTCTGATTCCTATGCAGAGCATCCAGTGCTGCTCCAACGCGGGGCACAGCGACATATCCCATTTCATGCAGCTGGCATCTTCCGTTTTGTCGGAACAATGCAAAGGCAAACAGTATCTTCGCAAAACATCCATCAGACGAGCAAGCATGCAGAGGCAGCGGCACTTGTAATCTCATCTGCGGCGCGTTCTTAGCCAATTTACAACTGCATTCATTGAATTAATAATGATCAGCTAGGGCTCTGATACACACCAGCTCACTCTGGCTTTAAAATATTTATTGATTCTTATTTACTTTTTTTATTGCAAATGTCTGAGCAATAGATTGTTTCCAATAAGCTTAGCTTAAGGCAAACCTATTTGCTTAGGTAAGAAATAGACTTCTCCTCCGGTGTCCCCCTCATCAGTGCGTCCGTGCCACAGAGACAACGACTGAATGCAGAGATGGGTTTTGAAAGGGTACAACTCCCTTCAACTCGAGAGGAACCTCCCCCGAATAGGCTGTTTGGACTTCACCCAAATGCACTTCTAGGAGAACAAAAACACAATAGCCAAGGCCCTTGAGCAAATATCAGTTTAAGAAGCAGAGCTCCTTCTCGAGCTCTTCCCCCCTTCAGAGTTTAAAAGAAGCACTTCACATATTCTAAACACTAAGCTCCTCAATGAGATACGTTTTAGCTCCTGTTGAAGAAGGGAAAGTGAGACACGGTGAAGTGAACCCGTCACATTGGCAAACCAGGGGTTAGAAACTCAGGATTTCATTATTCCCAACCCCTGCCTCCTACATTTTTTTCCCCCCGCTTATTTCTATTGGGCTGATCCCACATGAGCCATCATCACGAGCTGCAAGACCGGGTTCAGCAGGCCGTCCCCAGAGGTCTGAGGCCAAACTGACCCTCGCTCGAAGAAGCCACGAAACAGGCCCCGCACCCGAACCCGAGAGGCGTAGCGATCCGTCCTAATGCTTTTTGCTCAGAGAGCCAAGGGAGCGGGGAGTGCTTACTGAGCACGGAGTTGAGTCTCATGCCTGCCCCCCAGACCTCCCACCTGCTGCCCAAGGCTGCTGATCTGACCGTGAAAACATTCAATGACAAGGAGAAGCAGCAAAGCGCTGGTTAGCAAATTGTCCAAAGTCGCACTGAGGCTCAAGCAGTGAGCTCAGGCCTCCCGGAGCCTAATCCCCTGCACTAAACTCCACACTGCCCCCATCGCACGCCTCCGCCTGTGCGAGGCAGGGCAGCGGGGAGGGGGCTAGCACTGCTCCCCGTAACAACCAGAGCTGTTCAATGCCCTGCTGTGCAAACTGAGCCGGTGCCTGTTTTGCCAGCCACTTTTCCAGCTTTCCAAAGATGCCAGGGCAACTCTCTTCACATTGTCATTTGGCTGGTTCCACGACCCAGCTGTGGGCACTTACATCTGGAGAGCGCAACAACAAGAGGCCTCGTTCTTATGCTAATTTCCCTACGGACCCTTTTCCTTTTTATTAAAGAAAAGAAAATGTTCAACAGCTCAAAAAATAAATCAAAAAGGTGTCTCCTGTGGCAACAAAGCAGATTACAGCCCTGGTCACTTTGTGCTAAACAGGGGAATTCAATGCACCAAGGGAGCGCTAATCTCTCATCACAGTCCAAGGGGAGTCCCCAGGTTAGCTACATATATTTGGGTGGATTATTATTTTCTGAGCAGCGCGTGTCAGGTAAAAGAGAGGCAATTACCACTCCGAGGAATCAATCTAGTTCCCACTGGTGAAGCATAGCTGCCTCGCCACGTCAAAAGACTATTAGGCAAGCGGGCTGGATAATGGAGATTATGAGGGAGATAGGGCACCGCACTGAAATGCTGCACGGATAGGATCATTCAGATAAGACTCAACTCCGCACGCTCATTTTCTGCTGTTAAAAAGACAAGCGCCTAATCAAGCCGCTCGATATGGGGCATGGTCTGCTGCAGCCGGCTCTGAGCGGAAAACTCGGGTGGCAACTTGTTGGGTTTGGTACCTCATCATCGAAGTATCAATAACTCCGAGTGGCAGCAACATCTCACCATAACGGGTAAGCCCAAATCAGTGCTAATTGCTGAGCTGAAAACTAGCAGAACCTACTGGGTTCCTGTGCAGACTCAAAGGGGATATTAACTGAGAAATAGCTAGAAATTAATAGGATGCGGTTTGTTAGTTGAAGCCCTTCAGCATTTCCCCAGTCTCCACTCCTTATTCACTCAAGTGTCAAAGTGGGTTGTGGCTAACAATACTCATCACTTTGTGTGATCATTGCAGCTGAGCTGGGACTGAAATTTTAACAGCAGTTTGCCAGGGTGGATTAGTATTACACACAGCGTCTTGTCAGTCAGAGACCATTAAATCACAGCCTCCTACTTACTGGGTAGACCTTCTTGGCTGTAGCTTACCAAAGGAAAATAATCTAGTATTTCTGCCTATCAGCACCGGGCAATAGCAAGGCTCACACAGCAGCGGTCTCCTCGCTCGTTCTGCCGTGGCTGCATGAAGACAAAAGGGCCAGATGTTCCACTGCTGTAAACAGACCTGGCACCGCTGTCCTGGATGATTTATATCCCCTGAGCATCTGGACCTAGGCATGTCCTTGCAGAGCCAATATTTATCTCGTCACGGTTCAAGCTGGACTTTTCAACCCCTCCGCAGGGGAGGAGAGCCCGCAGCGCATCGTCCCAGCTACAACCCCGGCTGGGGTTGTAGCACGCTTGGGGCTGTACAGACATCTTTGCGTCTGCCCCCGCACTTGGACGAGCTCTGGCTCCCTGACGCAGGACAGCTCAGATATGTTTGTGCCACAGTTGACGACGGCTGCGAGATTTCTATTATGTTTTTAGCGCCTTAAATAAACGTCAGGTATCCCTCCAGATACACGTGCCGAGAGGTGTATTTTAGAGACCGTGGCCTGCCAAGCAGACTCACACTGCCTTGTTTTAGAGGAACGCTGGACTGCAAGTGGCCTCTGGACTCCAGTTGCCTGCACATGCGGGTGACCCAAAAGGGTCTTCAAAAGTGTCTATTTTGACTCGCACCCCCCCCCCCCGCCCCAATAAAGGCGCCCTTTAAAAACCCAATAATGTGCTGTAGATAAAGCACAGGGGAGACAAAGGCAACAGCCAAAAATGAGTTAAGTTTCCTTGTTTCCTCCTCCTTATCTCATGGCCTACACTCGGTTGTAAGCTCTGGGGCAGGGGCCATCTCTCTCCTGTATTTGTACAGCATCTGGCACCATAGAGGCCGGGTCCAGGAGGGGCGCTCCTAGCCATGAGCACAGCACAACACAACCTGTATTGGCTGGGACCATGTCAGGGAACCAACCATATCATTTAGGCAAAGCCAAAACCTTGCACAGAGACATGTTGCTTTCAATGGAGTTTTTCCCATGATTTGCAGATCACTTTTGTACCCCACAAATCTCAAGCAATGGACACGGGTCATTTGGGCCCTTTGGTCAACCAGAGGGCTATCTGCAATGCAAGCCAGTTCAGCAACCCACAGCTCCATCACCAGCACTGCCCCGATCAGCGGTGGGCGTCACCCACCCACCCACCCCCACCGCTCTGCCTTCGTGGTGGGATTTCCGAATGGCCGGCTCAGCCTGGCCCTGTGACAAGGCAGCCAGGAAGGTAACAGGCTGCATCTCAGTCCCAGAATAAACAGGGGCCTGGAGCTGACTGATCTCACACCACCTAAAATGAAAACATCTGGGAGAGAAGAACCGGCTGGAGACCCCGAGGGGGAAACAGAGCAGGGCTGCCTAGGAGGAGCACTGCGGCAGGTTGCTCGGCGGTGATGGGGTTCACGGGGCCCGTCAACCTATCACAAAATCCAAGGTTACTTAGAGCATCTTGCAGGCTAGGGCTAGGCCAGCCCCAGGAACGGCGCGTCCTCAAGAGGAAGCATTGTCACGTGAATGCAAACACCGCAGCACTGCCCCTTGCTCCTGGGACAGGAAAGGATGATCTAGCACATCCCTCTGGGACAGTCACCTGCCTGGGAGAGCCCTGGTGGGGGCCCGCTGGGAGAGCACCACGCGCAGATGAGGGGGATTTTGCTGCAACACCCTGGAGTGGGTCTTAGCCTGAGCAGCACCAGCCCCTGTGGGCTCCCTCCCACCGCGCAGGAGGGATCATGCGTCTGCTGGGTCAAACCCAGCCTGAGAACAGGGTATGGGAGGAGACAGCCTTGGAGAGGACAAGAAGGTTAAAAACCAGCAACTCTTCCAAGAACCACTGGCTAGAAAGTGCCTGCTCTGGCTAAGCCCGTCCCAGCCGGTGCCAGGCTTAAAGGGCCTGGGTAAAACAGGGACAAAGGCAGGCCAGAGACTTTTCCAGCCTGCAGTAAAATGGAGGAGAGCAAAAGCCAGGGGCCTGCTGGCCAGAGGGGTGGTCAAACCCAACAGCTACTGAAGATATCAAAGACGGAGGACACCCTCCAGGTCGATAACCCCCTGTCCAGCCCCGCTTAGCAAAGGCAAGCCCAGCACAGCAGGCTGCAACCAATGCCAGTCATGCCAAGGGTTGCAAACCCTCCACCAGAGAGGAAGGCCCACAAGAAGCCAGCACCATTGCTGCCAGCTGCCCAGTGGGGCCGTTCCCAGGAGGGAGCGGCTCCTGCAAGGACTGAAGAGCATCCCAGTGCTGGTGTTTCACCAGCCAGGCAGGGCAGCCCATCACCAGCATGGCACCGCCCCGGAGCCACAATCCAGCATCGAGGGGGAGAGGAAAAGCAGACCCCAGAAGTACAGGTCTGGCTTGTGACTCTTGCTGACCCTACCACGTGCCAGCTCCTACCCCTATCCGCTGGTCCCCACAGTCATACTAAAACAGGGGGTGGGACTAGGTGACCTCCGGAGTTTTCTTCCAGCACCATTTCTCTATCACCCTGACTCTGTGACCTGCTCTGACCATAAGCAACGCCCCCTCAGGTACACCAGGCTCCCCACACAAGAAACCAGCCATGCTCTTAGGGCAGACACGTGCACGCTGTCCCATCCCGGGTATTTCAAGCGAGGCTCCATGACTTCTCAGAGTTATGTCGGACCACGTAGGCCTGGCCCTGGAAAGCCATGACATGCCTCAAACCAGCATCTCTCAGCCTTCACGGCAGAAACGAACTTCTCCAGGCAGAAGAAACCAGACAGCATTTGGCAGCAGGGACCAATAAAGCAGGAACCTGGAACAAAGTGCTCCACGAGCCGTAACCCTCCCATAGCTTGGGATCCTGTGACCCCAGCTGACTTCCTGCCCTTTGGGCAGGGGGCTGGACTCGATGATCTCCCAAGGTCCCTTCCAGCCCTAATGTCTATGAAATCTATGAAATCTATGAAATGAAGGCACGTGATGCGCTCCTCCGGTTGAGCCGATGGCCTGGCAATGCTGCGCTACTCTAAAACAACCAGAATAAAGGTCACGAAAACAGGCTGCTCCCCTCAGCATTTGGGATGGAGAGCATCTGACTTCATGCTTTAGAGAAGTTGTGTGCAAGTTAATGGGGTCACACTGGAGCAAAGGAACAAGCGTAATAAAGGAGAGAGGGTAGATCTGCTGGAAAGCATTTGGCCACTGGTGCATCTATAGCTATCCCATGTAAAACTTAGATTACACACGTGAATATTTACCAAGGATGGGGATTTGGCCTGTCACGTGAAGCATTGTTCATGATGGATCGACTGATGAAACACGGCGTCCCTCCACTCCACACAGGGGTGGTTGCATGAACTGGTTTCATTTAACAGGGAGAGTGAGGGGCCAAAACATCAGCACTTCTTCTTGTTGGCCCGTGAGACCCCTAAAAGCATGCAGGTGTTCTCCTGGAGTCAACAGACCTGATCGACCAGATGCACGAAGCTAATCAAAACCCTTGTCAGATGAGCTACTGTGCCCGAATGCTTGAGAGAGTGGAGCTCCAACATGTGCTAGCGGACCCGCAACGGCTGGCAGCGCTGCTCCCTCAAGCCTACACATGACAGACCAGACATGGGGGGAAGCCTGATCCTGTCCCTCTCCCTCTCCTTGCCTGGAAGTGACCTGTTCCAGGCAGGGCAGGATTGCGTAGCACTAGCCTGTGTGGGTTAACATGTGAGCAACATGCCCCATCCTTGCTCTTCCCCAAAGAACTGCCCCAGTGAGCTAGTCTCCGAAACAGCCACTCTTTTCACTTAGTGGCGAAGAGTGCTTTGAAAGTCTCTGCTTCCACAGTGGTTTGATATAACTGCATTGTGAGGGGCAGAAGCATTGCTTGCCGTATGGGCCTGGGCATAGATCTCCCTGGTATAATTACTGCAAGAGCTCTGCCTTTGATCAGAGCAGCCTCTTTCCACGCAGGTCGAACTGCCTCTCCGATGCCGGTTCAAAGTCACAGCAAATCACAAGCGCGCACACCCACATGGCCCTCAGTGCAGCCCTGGTCCTCACAGATCTTTAATGGTGGTTGGGTCTCTTTAACCTTTTGACTCCAAGACTTCCAGTTCCACAAAGCAAGATGTTCATGCTTTAATGTTCAGGGGTTTTTAAACCTCTGCTTCCAGAGAAAAAGGTTATACGCCTTGCCTTTGTTGGCTTGCCATTGTCAGATGTGGGAGAGAGAGAGATAGCCTCAAAGACAACAAGAAAAATGAATGTTGCACTCACATCCTCGCTAACTCAGAGCAGGGGACTCCACACAAAGACCTGCATCTCCCTGTGGTCTAATTATTTCCCTCGAATGCTGATAAACCAGACGCAGCTCCTTGGAGACTACACATACATATTTTTAGGTGCACTTTCTTTCCAAAAATAGAAGAGCCAATGCATGAAGCTTAGAGCAAAAATGAGAAGCCCCGAGACCCACACAGACATTGCTCTGATCCACCAAAAGCCTGAGCCTTAACTAATTAACCTAATCAAGCTCACCAAGATCCTATAAACCTGCATTAGCTTTAATCAGAACCGTCAGGGGGTTTCTTGAATATTGGCCTGCACTTGCAAAAAAAAAATCACTTTCTCCCTGTAACTTCTGCAGTCACCGCAAACATTTCTTCCAAGTCAGTCAGATTTATCCATAGTACAGCAGAAGTTTTGAACACTTGGGCTATCCAAGTCATCTACCTGCAGTTAGCCCCTCTGAGAAGAGACCTACAATATTTTCCTCTACAAAATTTATCATGGGCCAAGGTTTCTGCATGAGTTTTAGCCTAAAAATTAGGCAAGAACTGTTTTGACCTATAGGAGATATATTACCTGGTTGTGTAGCAAAAAGCCATGTCAGACTGATTTCTCCTGTTGCACTAAAACAGACCACTAACTGGATCTGTTCAGAACAGCCAGTATTCATGTGCTAATTTCTGAAGACGGTCCTCCAAAGTTACCTATGGAAAGTCCAGCCACAGACATGATGCTTTAAATAAGATCTGAAGATCAGAACGGAAAGCTGGACCATTAGCCCCTGGAGCACGAGATTGCTTTGTCTGACTGGCAGAGCGCTCCTGTCGGTGAACAAATTAGAGAAGTACTGGTGTGGCATCGCAGGCCAGTTGGAAGTTCAGCAGACAACAAGGGAGGGGCTTCAGCTACCGGGATTGTATTTCTGGGTGATGACATGCAGAACAAAAAGGCATCAGCATGATCCTAAGCAACAGAAGCAGAAGAGCGCTGGCTGGCTACAACCCAGTCTACTCAACAATGGTCACAGCCTGCCACAAAATGTCTACCCTTTGACCTCCGGGCCTGTGCTCCTATGACGGATAGTAAATGCAAAGGGCAGGCTGGCAATCCTGCAACCAGGTCAACCAACATCAAAAAGAATCATCCCAAAGAAATATGTTTGCATGAAACGCCAAGATTTGCGATTGTGCCAGATGGAAGGAGCTCACAAATACAAGCTGCTACCAAATCAGGGATTAACAAGGTGAACACGGCTATGCTTTGCAAGATTTCACAGCC
This sequence comes from Crocodylus siamensis, assembly GCF_052110815.1. Classification (NCBI taxonomy): domain Eukaryota; kingdom Metazoa; phylum Chordata; order Crocodylia; family Crocodylidae; genus Crocodylus; species Crocodylus siamensis. The sequence goes on along the minus strand of NC_143396.1, from coordinate 283,518,193 downwards.
TCTGTGTGTATGATACAATACAAGGTTCAAGCACAAAAAGTAGGAAATGGACTGGGAAGCTCCAACTGGCATTGACAAGAGCTTAGAATATGAATTCAAGTACAAGATGATTTGGATAGGCAGGAGGTGGATGAGATGACCTCTGGAGGTCCCTTTCAGCCCGACTTCTCTATGATTCTATGAAAGGATAAATGGTGGGTGAATGCAATGTCTCAGTGCCGGCGTCTCCCCAGAGCAGGTGTGTTGTCTGATCATGATCACATCCTCTAAGAACAAATTCCAGCTCTCATGGAGTCGCTTCATGCAGACATGTGAACTGCAAAGGCAGGGCAGATATAACATGGAGGAATCTAGCTAGAAGAAAGGATGCAAAGAGAATCAGGCACAAGACTGCAGGACTCAGCCTCAGAATTGAGAGGTTAGAAGAGAGTGATGAGCTTGAACATCAGCCACCTTGGATGCACAAGGGAGAAAGAGGACAGTTAGGCCATGGCTGTCAGAGGATACCATCCTCCTTGCCAATGAAAAGCAGAAAGGCAAAGGAAAAGGGATGCTCTTGAGGAGCCACCTTGAACTCTGCAGAGTTAGGTCAACTACAATAGACCAGACTGACTTGAAAAATCACATTGTAAAGCTCCTGAGAAACTTCAGGTTGGGAGAGACCTCCAGAATAGCAAAGGTGATCAGGAAGGGTGATCCAGGCCAGACTTGGCACCACTGTGAGCTCTGTGCACTTAAGGGACAGACTGAAGAGGTGGGTCAGAGACCTCCAGGGCCTGTACAGAGATAACAGATTGGAAGACAAGGAGCTGCTCCAAAACCAACCTCCACCTCCTGAGCAGAATGGCAAGGGTGACATCTCATTATGTGGGACAACAGTTGCTCAATCGAAATCATAAGGAGGAGGCAACTAAGGCAAGCATCCACAGGCAGCACAAAGCCAAAAATTAGGCAAGAACTGTTTTGACCTATAGGAGATATATTACCCGGTTGTGTAGCAAAAAGCCATGTCGGGCTGATTTCTCCTGTTTTACTAAAACAGACCACTAACTGGATCTGTTCAGAACAGCCAGTACTGAAAAGCCAAAGGAATTGCCTTAACCATAGAAATCAGGGCATGGGCGTTTTCAGTCCCACCCCATGTGCAGAGACATGGACCTTCAAGGAGGCCACTGCACACAGACTGCTGGCCTGTGAGATGCAAGGTTACAGATGATTGCTTGCAGGCAGCTGGTGAGACCAGGTCAGAAAGGAGACGACCAGAACAGGGGGAAGGGTGAAAGAGTCAGTGAATGCAGCAAAGAGGACGAAGCTCCAGCTCTTTGGATACATCTACTCAATGATGAAGGACAACTACAGGCTCTTTGCCCCGTAGGTGGAAGCAAACCAAGAGGCTGGCCATGCAGGAAATGGCAGAACAGGCTTCATTACAGGCTGAAGCATGAGACAAAGCTCAACGGAAAGCTAAAGTAAAATATATGAGTCGCCCTCATAGTCATTAGGCTGTGAGGCAGGAAGGCAAGATTAAGGTTGTCAGACAGCCAACTAACCTCAAACCTCCCTCACGTCTATAGCACAGCAAGAAAGCTGGAGTAGTTCAGTAAGCGGTGGATGCACAGTCTCCAGTGAGCCCTAGAGAGCTGTCAGGATCCCCAGGACAGAGTGAGATGGTTTCTTGGAGGGGGTCATTTCTATAGTACTTTTCTCTAGCTGATCCTGCATGAGTCAGGTTTCTCCCAAGCTGCAGACAGATGAGCAGTCTGCCAGCAGTCCCCACAAGGTGGTCATGGTTGATACTGTGCACCCCCATGGTTGCAAATTGGGTGAGCTTTGTCTAAACAATCTTCCCCTGGTTGGGCTCGCTCTTTTCTGTTGAACACGGAGGAGCAGTTGTCTAACTAGTGATTTCTGTGCCCTGAGCAAAACTCCCCTGCAGGCTGGGGGGTGGGAGGGGGAAAGAAGCATGACTTACCCTAACCTGAGTGTCCCTGCACCCAGCTCCTCTGGCAGGGCAGCAGATAGTTGCTTCTGCACAGGTCCTCCACCCAGGTGGCATAGATCTGCTCCATCCCAGCTCCTCAGGCTGGCAGTACAGATTACTCCAGAGTGATGGGGCCCCCACTTCCTAGTTCAGCTGCTGCATAGAAGGACGCAGAATCAGAGACAATGAGGACTGGAAGGGACCTCACATCTAGTTCAACCCCCTGATCAAAGCAGAACTGCCCCAACTAGACCATCCCAGCCAAGGCAACAACAGTGGACAAATGATGGTGCTAGGGCTTTCCCTGCGACATCTTTCTTTCTGCATGTTTTCTGGAACCATTGCATCTATGTAGGGTTGGCAAGCCAGTCAACTGACTAGCCAAATATTGTCAAATGAATGGTCATTTGACTAAATTTTTTCTTGACCAGTCAAAGATTACAGCAATTTTACAAAAAAAGCAAACCCCCCCCCAACTTTTTTTGTAGTTTTCTAGACAGAAATATGATTTTGTTTTCTGACACATTTATTAATGGAAAAATTGTGCTTTTTCTGTGTACAATTTTGTACATTTTTTTACCAATATTTGACCAGTCAATTGACTAAACTTTATTTGACAAGTCATATACCCAACCTTACATCTATGCACTCCCTGCTGAGCCTCCCTCTCCAGAACAACATAGAAGGCACCAGCTATTTGGCTGGGCAGTTACCACCCAGGACTAGAGCCACAGGTATGTGTGCCAGCTACACGTTTGGATGGCAGTTTAAATGGCATAATCCATCCTGGGTGTGAAATGAATAATGCTGTGGCCTGTGACTTAGCCTTGCTTGGCAAAAGATTGTTTGCTCTGGAGTCCAGGTTAGCGCTGGGCTTGTGACATTTGTACTAACCCACTGGCTACCTTAAGGTCAGATACAGACATTACACTTTTACTAGTATGAGTGATCGGAAACTGGTCTAAATCTATAACAGAACAGAAGTTCAGCACACACAGACTGGTTTCAAAATGGTGAGACCCAATCTAAGACAGGCATCCTGCATGTCCACACACCAAAGGGCGAATGCATGGTTTTTTGTTCACAACTGACCTAAACTGCACCACTTACAGAAAACCATGGATCTTAAATTGATTCCATCTCAGGCTTTTTGAATGTCTGCGCCTAGCCTAAGCCTCACAAGGTGCATCTACACATGACATTAATGTGGCACAATAAACTCCAACACACTTTGTGCTGGAGTTTTTTGCTCCCAGGCACAGTGTTTACACGTGCACCCGGGACCGCAGCATGTTGAGCCAGGGCGGCGCAACCTTGGCTTGCAGAGGATCCAGGAGGTCAGCCTAGGGCTGCTCCCCTAGCTCAACATGCTGCGGAGGGCCTGGCTGGGGCACAAGGGTGCTACAGTGCAGGGCTAACCAGCATGCAGCCCCTTCGCTGTAGCACCCTCATGCCCCAGCCAGCCCCATCACCATCTACACGTGGCAGAATAAAGTACTCTGACACAGGATGGTACTTTTATCTGGCAGGACTATCCTGTGGCAGACTAAATTCATTTACTCCAACTTAATAGCATCACATGTGTAGACAGTGACATTTTACTACCAAGCTAATTAGTCAGCTCTGCAGTAAATGTCTCCTGCAGACAAGCCCCCAGAGAAGAGAATTTGCAGTAGAAGACAGAGCTCCAACCAGACTCGATTCCCTTCTGGGTCTAAATTTCATAACTTTGTGGCTGCGAGCAGCAGAACTAGAAGCAAAAATAAACTCAATAATGTCTTTAAAAAGGCATGTGATAATTGACTTAATCTGGGAAAGTCAAGACCAAACACAGCAGCTCTAAGAATAAGTCAGGTTCAAAACATGGCAGGCTTTGGCAATAGACATTTTTTTCCTCCACGTTGGAATAGATAACGAAAGCGCCAGTGCATTTAACATTCGTACAGGAAGATAAACGCTCTGATGACGAGGCGTGAGGGAGATGAGCGTGCCGGTTACGTATGTCAGATTAAAAGCAATGCAGGTTCAAATGCACTGTAAATTCTGCCGGCTCTCCCACGCGTTCCTAGCTCGAGTCCAAGCAGAACAGAGGGCTGGAGGGACTGCGTCGGCAAGGGATGCTTAGCGTGACATATGAGATTAGGGACGTGTTCTCAGAGCTGTCTGCCTGCGAAGGGGCTGAACTGCCATCCTGATCACAGTGAGCAGCCAGAACAAGAGAAATCCCCACCCACAGCCGGGGGAGCAGATCTCTCAGCATGCCAATGAGCTGCTTTTCTGGCTATGAAATGCACATTTCTCATGGCAGAGAAGAGGCAAAGGCAGCCAATAGAGAGACTGATTTGGACCAGCGTGGAGGAGCTGGACTGGGCCTAAGGAAAACCAGATTCTAGTCCCATCTCCGCCACTAACAAGCACAAATCATTCTCTCTCTCCTGCTTCTTCAGATGGGCAAGGCCAGTTTCATGCTATGATTCTGGACAGAGCCTCACCCAGGAGGCCCTCATTTCAGCCAGAGCCTTTACGGATCTGTCATCCTGGCGAGAAGTGGCCAGCGGTGCCCCCCAAGGGTCTGTGCTTGGATCAGTGCTTTTCAACATCTTCACAAATAAGTTAGATATGGGGGTGAAAAGCTCGCTGTCCAAGTTTGCTGATGACACCGCATGATAGGGGAGCGCGGCCGTGCCACGCGACAGGTTGTAGATACAGGCAGACCTGGACAGGCTCGAGAGCTGGGCAGACCAGAACCAGATGAAGTTCAACACTTCCAAGTGGAAGGTGCTCCATCCGGGGGCAAACAATCCCCAACATACCCACAGGCTCGGTGGCGACAATTTGACTTGCACCGTGGCCAAAAGGGACCTAGGGGTGGTGATCAACCATCGCATGAACATGAGCCGACAGCGTGATGCTATGGCCAGCAAGGCGAACAACACACTGGCATGCATCAACCGCTGCATCTCATGCAAAACTAAGGAGGTGATACTCCCACTGTACTCTGCACTGGCGAGACCGCAGCTGGAGCACTGCGTCCAGTTCTGGGCGACGCACTTCAACAAGGATGTAGAAAAACTTGAGAGGGTCCAGAAAAGAGCCACCCATATGATCAGGGACTTGCAAGACAAGCCACACGAGGAGAGGCTGAGGGACCTGAGTATCTTCAGCCTACAGAAGAGGAGGCCAAAGGGAGACTTGGTAGCGGCTTACTGCTGTATCAGAGAAGCGCATCAGGAGCTCGGTGAACAGCTGCTCACCAACACATCCTGGGGAAGACCAGGACCAATGGGCACAAACTCCTGAAAGGCCGCTTCAGGCTTAATACCAGGAAAAACTCCTGCAGAGTCAGGGTGTCCAGACTGTGGAATAAACTCCCTCCAGATGTGGTGCAGTCACCTACCCTGGCAATCTTCAAAAGGAGACTGGACAGTCACCTCGCCGGGGTTACTTGACTCCAATTCTCTTTTCCTGCCTAATGCAGGGGGACTGGGCCTGATGATCTACAAGGTCCCTTCCAGCCCCTAATGACCTACGAATCTATGAAACATGCTGCATCACCAGAGGTCCCCAATCCCTGCACTAAGCACCCCCTCCATCCCTGCCCTCCTTAAATTGGTTATACAGCCACATGGAAGCCAAGGTCAGCCCTGGTACTGGGCCTGGAGCCTGCCCCTGGCTCCTAAACCACAAGACAAAGAGCAAAGCCTGAATGGAGTGCAAGGAGTCAGGGCTTGCATGGGTGTTAGGGGCAGATCAGGGGAGGAACAGGGCAGGAAGCAAAGGGTAGGAGACAGGCTGGGGGAAAGTGTGTGCGGCAAGGGGTGGGAGGCAGGACTTGGGGCAGATCTATAACCAACCAAAGTGGAGTCTCAACATCCCTCTGTTGTCAGCAAAAAATTCAGAAACTTGCTATCAAATTGCATACTTCCTTCCCCTGAAGTGGCTCATCCACACGTCAGATAACAGCTTACTACTCCTACCAGTTGCATTAGCTCCAGGGCTCCGTATGCACCATCCCTCCAGGTGACATTTATAGCACCGGATGAGGTTCCAGACCAAGAAATCACAGGGAGGTCGGGGGGCTTCTGGTTTTCTTTTTTTTAAGCCAGTAGGAGAAGACTGTGGTAAGAGCATGCTAAAGGCTGCAAACTCAAGCACTCAACTGTTAGCAAATTCTTGAATGAATGTTAGGGAAGAACTTGAATCCCACCCCTTGTGCCTGAGCATGGTGGCAGCATGTAGCACAGGGCCGGGCAATTATTTTGGGCAGAGGGCCGCTTACTGAGTTTTGGCAAGCCATTGAGGGCAGCATGACAGGCAGCCAGAGGCAGATAAATATTAATTTTCTACATTTTTGGGGGGCCCCGCAGACTGGACAAGGCCACATCCGGCTCTCGGGCCACATTTTGCCCACCCCGATGTAGCATCACAAGCTATTTTGTCCACAGGACTGGGACATGTAGCAGAGGACATTGCTGCCTGTAGACCCTACTTTGTTGGAGGTAGAACTTAGCAGTCATTTAGTTGAGAGAAATGAGAGACCGTAGAAAATGAAGGATGATTTAATTGGGGGGTGCAGGGAAGGCGGGGGGGGGAAGTCAAACCCTTTTGATTCCTGCTCCACCCAAACTTTAAACCAACTGCCTGGGAGGCACAGAGGTATTTCTATTCAGGCAGTGCTGAGAGAGTCAATTAACTTTGTGACTCTTTATGACCTCCCTGATTCTTGCTAACCTCTCTCCACTCCACAGGTGTTAATGCCCTCTCTCTTTTTTAATGGTCTTGATGTTCCACTATTCAAACTATCCCTTCTTCTGCAACTCTGCTGTGTATTTGCCATTCCTGGTAATATCTCATTTCTACTTCACAGCTCTGCAGACTGTTTCAGCTCTAGCTGAACTCAGGTGTGGTAATATTAAATCAGGTGTAGAAATGACAAACAGGGAAGTGTTAGATGCACTGTCAAGACCCTTAGGAAGACTAGATTGTGTTGTATGAATCTGAGAAAGGGCATACATTTAACTATATTGACACAATATCTTTTGATTACTTTGACTATTTTTTGCTTAATTTTTTTTATACTTAATACATTATTTAGAAGATTAGGGCACCTTTCAGTAGTTATATTTGTTTTGGCTTTGGTTGTGAACTGAAGCACCCAAGCATATTAGTAAATCATCTAGTTTCTCTAAGTGGAGAAAAATGTGTGTTGTTTTACATGTGCCCCACCACAGGCACCTCCTTTTCCAACTCCTAGATCCACCCATGGTTTCATGTTTCAGGCAGCTGGGTGCTGCCCTGGACAATTGGATTCTACCTGCCTTGTGCCACAGAGCTTGTGTGCAGTGCTGGCAAATCACCCGAGCCAACCTGCCCACAGCCCATCCTGATCGTGCTCCCCATTTTCTAAACCTGAAACTCTGAGGGCTGACTGGTATCAGTGCTGAGCGTGGGCCAATAGCAACTGGATCAAAGCTGTGCTCTGAACATATGACATTCTCCAAAATGCCCAGGTACTCCCCAACTCCAATCCTACGGCTCTCAGGTTAGGCATCCAAAATCCATGCCTTCAGTCTGTCTCTCATTTCTCTTTCCTGTCTGTAAAATGAAGGTACAAATCTCATTACCACAGAGCAGCATTGTAAAGATGAATTAATGGTCATGAAGCACTGAAATGTTACAGTGCTAAGCACCACAGAAAAAAATCCTATGAGGAAATGAAAAGGTTTGTATGCTAAGCAGGGCTTAGTTAGCAGACAGTAAACAAGATCTATTGCAATGAGAAGGATAAAAAAGAAATATTTTATAGTCGGCCGTTCAGCGAGGATCCTTCCCCCTGCATCAGTTGAACAAGTTAGGAGGCCATGCAGAAGATGCTCTGATCACGTAATCACACTGCAGCACATGTGTAGATGGGCAGAATGAAGATGACTTGAGCAACGCTCGTTCTGGTGTTCCCCAATGTTTGAACGCTTGGCTTGGCAAGAAGAACGCTGCCTTTAGGTAGATTTCTGAGGCCAAATGCAAGAAAGAGATGGAGCAGGCCATCGATGGGGTGGCACATATGAGAGAAGGCTCAGGCTCTGGTGGGCTTGAGAATGGCTGTGGGGGGCTCCTTGGACTCTCCCCAGGTCTCAGTTGGAGGTTAAAGAGTAAAACAATGCGGAGGGGCTACTTATTGGCAGCAGTCACAGGAGGCGGTGAAGGCCCACCCAAGCATCATGTCCGGGGAGGAAGAGTTGACATGGTCCATGGAAACCAGACTAGGAGATGAAAAATCCCTGACTTATTATGCGCTTCATGTTGATTTTCAAGTAGCTGGCTCTGTATGATAAGTAGAAGGAGTCATTTGCATTTTAATTATACTAAAAAAATATTCTCATGACAGGGTAAAGATGTTTTCATATAGCACAGGGCTTCTCCCACAAGCCAGCATAGCTGGCATGTCAGTTAGAAGCCCTTTTTGCATGGTACAGCCCCTATTAAGGAGGATTTTCTAACAAAAAGCTTCTTCATATCCATTAGCTGCTGTCTCCCTCTAGTGCAGGAACCTATGCAGTGCTCTCGATCTGTAGCCCAATGTTTTTCAGTGCGCTGCGTTTCTCCGTCTTCCAAAGCTGATCCTTTCACTGCTGTCATGCACCTCAGACCTCACATCTCCCGGGGCAGGGAGAAAGCAAGCCACAGTCTGAAGGAGAAAGGTGGTGAGCTGGGAGAAGCAGGTAGAAGATGCAGCAAGGACCAGCACCGCCTTTGACCCAAAGGTTATATTTTTTGCAGCATTTTATATTAAGCTCAACTGGACAAATATGATATTCTTTATTGCCCAAGTCCCCCATCAGGGCTCTTAATTAGATGGAGGCGCTCACTAGCAATTCAGCTATATCCAGGATGAGAGATAAAGTTGAATAAGCAAAGTCCGCAGAGGGCTTGTTCTCCAACCTATGCTCTGTGGACATAAGCTAAGTTCCCACAGGAAGCTGCAAGCATCATGTTACATCAGGGGGCATGAGATAATGAATACAAATAAGTCAACTGCTTCTAAAAGACCGCTAAATATTTTCACCATGTAAAGCAGGGGACCTTGAGATCTTTTCAAGGGTGCCAAGCCATGGTGGCACTGTGAGGTTTGCCAACACGATTCACAACATAAAGCCAGAGACTTCAAATAGGAATCCACAGTATTAAAACCATTCTGCCCTATTGTGGGATTTCTGAGTTCTTTGCAACAAAAAAAATTGCTCTAGTATTTTTCTGTAGTCAAAATTGAGAACTGGCATTTTCAGAGGGGGGCCTTGAGTCTAGCATCTCCTCCCTTATATGGAGGGAAAGTGGAAGAGTCAAGTAAGGAGCAGGCAGCCTCCTATCTAAGGATGTTATTCTAGGACCAAGATGGCTTCTCAGGCTACTAATAGACATTAAAAAGGTGCAATGGGATCTGATGTGCCATCCACATGATCAGGCTTCCTACCATGCTATGCATGCATGGCAGGAATGAGGCATCAGACCCCATCATGCAATATTGCCGGTGCAGGGGGAGCTCACTGCACTCCCCCAGGAGGGACCCGAGCAGGGGACTGGTGCTCCCAGCCTCTGGAGTTCATGGGAGCGTGTCCCAGAGGCCAGGACCACTGGCCACACATTCAATTAGTGGCGCAACAGAAACCAGCAGCAAAGTTATTACACAGATTTTGTAATGACTTTGTCACTTATTCATGGCTATATTATGCTATTAAGGGAACGAACGAATGGCTGGGTCACTACTCGAGGTGTGACAAGTGAGTTCATGCCTTAAACATAACATGTCAGGGGCTCCAGGCATGGAAAGGCCAAAGGTGTGCAGCTGAACAACAGGAAGAACCAGGCACAGGACAGCAAGGAACTGAGGACCGGCATGCCGCATCACTGCAAAAAACAAACACAGGACACGACCAACCGCAGCCCCAGAAAACCATTGCAAGCACTACCTGCTTTTAAAGGGGTGTTGGTTGTAGCCCTGTTGGTCTAAGGACATAGACAGACAAGGTTCTTTGGGTAAATCTGATATCTTTTATTAGACAGACTCAAATAGTTTTTAAAAAAAAAGAAGTCTTTGCAAGCGTTTGGGCACAAATACCCTTGGTCAGGCTGAGGAAGCCTCCTCAAGGAGCAGGGAACCGTGCAGGTTCCCCAAAGCAGAGACCCAAGGCAGCGATTTCGTGGAAGGAGAACCGAACGGTTGCACCAGCAGAGCCAGCACTGATGGGCCGAGCCCCGCTGCTCCAGGCTCTGTACGGCCCATGGGCACTGGTGCCATTTCTCCCTCACTTCCCTGGCCCCGTCCTGCAGCCATGCCCACACGTTGCTGAACAGCCCAGTTACCGAGGGGCCACCAAGATGCCCCAAGGCACAACCACGCCAGAGCCTTGCTTTTAAGATCCTTTTTGTTTCCCCCAAGGCTGTTAACAATTGATGTTATTAAATCAAAGATGGCACCTGGGCTTTTATCACAGAATGAGGACTTCCCAGCAGACTTCCTGTGACCCAGCAGGCTTTGGCTTCTGCAAAAAGAGTACAGGACATCAGGTTTGTCCCAGGTCCGACTCCCATCGAGCCCGGTGTAGGCCAGTCATATAAAAGTGCAGCTTGAATGGCAATTAACTCCAATTAGCTCCCCTTGTCCTGGGAAAGTGTTCACAGGTCCTTAAAGTGGGACAATGGGCTCCAGGATCCCACCTCAAAAGACTTCATCCCTAAAGGACACCTGTTTTTACCCTAAGCTATTTGGCAGGACCTTGCCTTTGCCCTCTTCTCCTATTATAACACTTATACTTTGCCATTGCAAAGCTCAGTGAAGAAGCTCTCCTAGGTCTAGCCAGCCTTTCAGAGGGCCCAGCAGGGTCAAGGCAAGTCAGCACTGCACCCTTGCAGCAAGTTGGGAAAGGCTCTAAGTGGATGCAAGCCAAGCCATGCACCAGCACTGCTCAGCAATTGCGACTTTCCTGCTCTTCCAGCAGGCACCAACTTCTCACATGTGGCCAAGGTTCACATTCAGGCACACCACATGGGTTTAAGAGGTGCTGTGCCCAGGGCTCCCAAGCAGTGGGACAAGCCCAGCAGTGTGAAGCATGGCATCTTCCAGCATGACTTCCATTCCTCCAACAGGGAAAGAAGGAAAAAACCCACAGGGAGGTTGAGCTCTCCCACGCCCATCCCAATCGCCCCATCACTGGGAGAACTGAGCATCGGGCACCAGCCGAAGGACCCAGCAGCCTGCACTCAGCTCCTAGCAGTCTTCCTACTCTTGGCTTCGTCCACCAGGGATGGGGGAACTCAAGGGAAAGAAGTCATGGGCAGGTTCCCCAAGGGCAGAGCCCTGAAGGTAGAGATGGAGAGAGGTTTGGCTGGTGGCTGCCCAAGGAGGATGTTGGACAAGGCAGAGCACGGAGCAGCTTCCCTGTCTGTGCTACTGGAGACAGAATCCAATGGAAGGGGCTGCAGCTTTATTTCCATTCAGCCACCCAAGGTCTTGGTTCGAGATCAAGACAAACCTAAGTGTCGTTTACAGAACAAACTAAAACCCCTTTTGTTTCAGGCTCTTCCAAGGACAGCAAAGAAAATCAAGGCCTAGATTGTCAACCGATCTTACCGCTCTCTCAGTATATTTTCTCTGAGACCAAATAATCCTCAACTGCTGAAGGACAAGTATTGCTAGGGTACTGGTCATGACCCCGTGGGTCTCCCCTTCTCCCACTGTGCAGCATCAGCCATTGCTGAGCAAAGCAAACAAGCTACGGAGGGAACGGGAGGCAACAGCTCTCGCCCAGGCTCTCAGGGCCAGTCTCGTTTCACCTCGACTGCTGCAAATAAGTGGACAGCGCCCAGTGCAGACCGAAGGCTGGAGTCCCAAAGCCCAATCCCCCAGGACAGTCGTGCTGAATGCCTGCAGCTGTCTTTTAGTGTAAAACAGCTCCAAAGAAGGAACCGAGGGAGACCCCTGGCTCGAATCACCCTACAGCCCTGTGGTTCAGGCACCAGCTAAGGATTTTTTGGTGGAAGGGGTCAAATTTGCGGCTAGTTTTGTGACAACCATTTTTTTCAATGAACTTACTGTTCAAAACACACATCCAGCTCTAACAGCAAGGGGTGTGTTGGTCAGAAATGGGAGGAATATGAAACCTAAGAAGTTTTCAAGTCACTGAGTGAATCAAGAAGCTTTTCCTTGTCTTGTACTTCTCTCAAAGCTACTTCCAGCAACATCCACTTCCAGGGAAAAGTGCTGTCTCACTGAGAAAGGGTTTGCATTTTTTTGGGGGGGGTGGTGTTGTTTGCTTGGGGTTTTTTTTTTTTTACATGAGATGGATGCTACTTTCTAAGAGTTTTTTTTCTATTTAAGGGATAAATGTTGTCACTGTGTTGGTCTAAAAAGCAAAAGCGGTCAGAGTGGTAGAGGCGATATCTTTTATTAAACTAACTAGATACTTGCAAACAAAATTCTTTATTTTCTTTAAAGAAAAATATTTTTTGCAACTATCTAGTTGGTCTAATAAAAGCTATTGCCTCTACCACACTGACAGCTTTTTCCATTTAAGGCATTTCAAAGTTCACACAAAATAAGTTTCCAAGGAACCTACTATTTTTAATCAAGTCTAATTGCCCTAGGTTTAAAAAATAATATATTGGGCTTTTATACCAAGACAGGTGAAATAACAACAACAATAAATGACACTGTATGCTGCCCCTGCTCTGAACACACCAACAGGGATCGGTCTTGCAGATTAAAACAGGTTTTGCAATCTTACAGACATGCAACAGGAAAACAATGACCCCATGTCATCAGAAGCCTCCCACACACCCTCGTTCCCTTAAACTAGACTGGATGAAATCCTGGCAAAGGTACTGCAGGAAACAATCCCACAAATGGCAAGGGACTGAGCTTTCTGCACGCTTCTTTCAGCCACTTCTAACCTCCACAATTATTCCATTTGAGCCCCCAACTGCTTCAATCTCAAGCAGAGACTGTAGCATTGTGAAGTGTTATTGAAAAGTTAAGAAAAAATGAGATAGTCACACTGATTTAACAGTGCCCATAGGGCTGCTTAAGCCCCTGTGCATTACAGAGCTCAGGTAAGAGGCACCTTTAAACACCCAGGGCTGTGGGGGAAAAAAGGGCCCAGCTAATCTCACTGTGCAGCTGACTTCTTACCTGCTAATATATGATAAAGAGCCTCACTCCAAATCATTTCCAACTCTGCTCTGCAGTGAAACAGACATTCACGAATTCCCGGGGCCAGCAAATTACTGAATAACTGAACCTCCAAAGAGACTCTCCCAAGGATGAGAACACAGCAGATTTGTCCTGCGGGCTGATGGTCACACAACTGGGTAAGGGGCCGGTTTTGGAGAAAGTTCTCTTTTTCTAGAGCAGGGGTTGTCAACAGGGGGGTATGCCTACCCCTGGGGGTACACAGCAGCAGTGCGGAGCACTGGGGGTACTTGGAAAGTGTCGCCATGTGCTGCTGTGCTGCTTCACGTTCAGCTGCCGAGGGACCATCCCCTGCTCCACGTCCAGAAGGGGGGACCCACCAGGAGGGGTACTCGCCTTAAAAAAGGTTGAAAACCCCTGCTCTAGAGGCTTGGAAGGCAAATTGCACCCCTTGTACTCAGCCCAGCATCCAAGGGCTCTGAGCAAGCGATGTTTCTTGCCACAGACAAACTGAAGACATTCACTCTAAATTATAACTGGTATCTGAAGTGGATGAGGCAGCCATATTTATCAATTTACTTTGGGGTGTGACTGAACTGATTTTACAGTCCAGGGAGAAGATGCTGCCCCCCCAAAAAAGAGGTTGGAAAGCAATCAAAATATTTATCCCAAATGTTTAGCTCCCCAGACTTTCAACCAGCGTTGCTGCCACCTGCACTGCAACCTCAATTCATTTCAACACAAAGCAGGGGTCTGTCTTAACTTAGTACATCTCTGCTGTCGGGTCCCACAGCTCTCCCGTGGCCCGCCGCTGTTTTGGAGATGTACACAAGTTATCCTGGATAGCCGCAGGCAGCCTAGCCAAGCGTCTGCACGTTAGTACACAGCATCTTTCCTCCCCATCAAAACAAGCAGGTGAAACCTTCACCCAAGTTTCCCAGTGGGTATTGTAGTGGAATGGGCGCTAGCCACTTTGTCTTGTGCTATTATCACAATAACGTTCACAATAAACAACATAAGAAGTGCTCCTTGAATAATAAGCATCCCTTTATTTGCTGACACCATTACAAAAACTGATTACATTAGCAACCAAAAAAAAGGAGTGTTTACTTGAGGCTGAAGTCAGAGGCAGCTATTCCCAAAAATGTATCTAAGTAAAACAGTGTACAACACCAGTATTAAAATGTTATAGTTCATTGTTGCCTTTTACCACGCTGGATTCTTTTCTGAACAAGTTTTATTGAGCAAAATAAGATAAAAGATTACATGTTTACTGTATCTCCAGGAATGTAAAGGTCTAATTATCCAAACAATTTTTATTATAAAACTAAACTCTGGAGGTGTCTACAGAGTTTTCTTCTTCTTTAAATCAGTAGTCTAACAAGGATTAGAAAAGACAAAACTCTGTTCAGTGTCTCTGACGAAGTAGAAAGGGTGAAAACATAAATAAGGCTTTAATTTGGCAAAATATAATACAATGCCTTCTGCTATCCTCAAATTAACAGTTCTTCCAGGACTTCAGTCTGCAAGAGAAACACAAAAAGGCATTTAAGACAAGAAGCTGGTGAAGAGTAGCAGCTCACAGACATTTCACACACAGCAAATGCTTTAGGTCAGTGGGGCTCAACCTTTCATCTCTACAGGTCAGATGAGGGGGCCAAGACCAGCCTGTGGGTGCGATCCGGTTGCGGAGAGACCCCACGTGCCTAGATGTGGTCACAGAGTGACACCATCCACTGGCCTGACCAGGCACGTGTGTGCTCTAGCACATAGGGCCATGTCAACAGCACACAAGGGTCCAGAAAAATGGCAAAAGGGGTGCAGTGATTAATGCTGACATCACTCCCCCACTGCCAAATTTCCAGACCTATGGAGAGACCCACATGCTGAACTGACATGGCTCTGAGGACTGGATCTGGCCTGTGAGCCAGATGTTGAGTACCACTGCTTAGCTGAGCAGGGCACCCCAAAACACCCAGGCAAGCAGTCAGCTCCATGGTGCACATCACTGGGTAAGGGCTGCCAACTGTTAATGGCTGGAAGGGTGCTAAGAACAATGACCGCCATCATCATGTTTGGGTAACAAGGGGCAGTTTAAAGACAAAGCAATAGGGAACATGAGCGTTTCTGGCCCCTTGGAAGATTGACACCAGTGAAACAGCAGCTAAGAGGAGGAAAAGGCAGCCACATACTCTGGCTACAAGAGGGGAGCCACAGACATCACCTCCCTGTGCTACCAGCTGTTCATGAACAATGTATTATAAATGTGGAGCTCATGCCTACAGAAGGCCTAAACCCATGTTTAACCCACCAACAGCTCTTCCCACTTAGCCTGCTGGTTTCACAGGTCTCTGCCTCAGAGCTCTCAAGATCTCAGGTTGGGTAAGGTCTGCAAAAAAGATTTCAACCCCTCAACTGGCTCCACCCTTTAGCTGACTTAGGTCATTTGGCAAATTAGACTCTACAATGTCAATTATTGATGGACCACAATATTTTAATGTGAAGCTGACTTTAAAAAAGCAGGCAAGAATGCATGTCCCTAATCAGGGGTGGATTTGGGATTTTCCAGAGTGGGGTGCAGGAACAGCAACCTGCAGTGCAGGGGTGGCAGCACCCCCTGCTCCCAGCCTCTTCTGCCCTCACCAATGTGGGCAGGAACAGCTCTGTCACTTCTGCGAGGTAAGCAACAGCAGCAGATGGAGAGGAAGAGGAGAAGAGGAAGGGAGGGGGATATTCACCTCCTTTAGGTGCTTAAAGAAGTCCGCAGAGGCTCCCATGGTGCAGTCCAATCCAAAAGGGGGTGCAGCTGCACCACTGCATCCCCCCTTTCCACACCCCCCCCAAGATCTGCCTGTCCTTAGTGCCTCCAAATGAGACCATAAGAGATCTGTATTATGGCAACTGCCACAGCTCTCCCTGCACGCTCAAGGAACGCCTAGCAGTTGTGTCTGCCCCATTCCAATGGCAGATCTGAATGTATAACTCTTCCCTAAAAACTGGCAAAGGGAAACATGGTACTGCCTCAGGTATAAGGGGGTTATCCAGACCAGAAAGACTGTCACATGGAAGAGACAAGAATGGAGATGAGCTGGGAAGTGCCAGAACAGAGGTATGAAGATCTGTAACCAGAGTACAAGCCCTTGGGCTCAGCTGAAGGAACAGAGAAGTGGGAAATTAGTGCAGGCTGAATGGATGGAGGAGGCAGCGGCCTGACTGAGTTTGTATGTGAAACATTAAATGCATCAGACTCCTGACTGGTTAGGACCAAGTGGGATTCCCACTGATGTGTCAAGTCGGAGGATGCTGACATCAGACAGCAACCCATCACTTACAGCTAAGACGCCATTTCATACCTACTAGCTGATAGTGTTCTCTTCCCTTGGAGAGCATTTGGCTTACTGACACTAGCAGCTTCTTGAGATGGCCTATGTCCTGGTTAAGATTTGTTGCCAAATTCAATCTTTTATCCATCCGTTCCTGAAAGGGAAAAAGGGGAGGGGGAAAAAAGTCATTAGAAGCTCATTTACAATTTAAATACTGAGAAAGTCAGGAACCAAACACAATCACAGAAAATGAGGGCTGGAAGAGACCTCTGGAGGTTCGCATCTAGTCCAACCCCCTGCTCAGTGCAGGACCATGCCCAACTAGATCATCCCAGCTGAAGTTTTGTCTAGCCATGTCTTAAAAATCTCCAGTCCACGACCTCTCTAGGTAACCTGCTTCAGTGTTTCACTACCCTCCTAGTGAGAAAATTCTTCCTAATATCAACCCTAAACTTCCCCTGCTGCAACTTGAGCTCATGACTCCTTGTTCTTTCATCTGCCACCACTGAGAACAGTCCAGCTCCATCCTCTTTTGAACCCTCCTTCAGGTAGTCGAAGGTTGCTATTAAATCCCCTCTCAGTCTTCTCCAGACTAAATAAGCCCAGTTCCCTCAGCCTCTCCTCAAAAGACATGCCCTCCAGCCCCCTCACCATTTTTGTTCCCTTCCACTGGGTACTTTCCTATGTGTCCACATCCTTTCTGTAGTGAGAGTCCAAAACTGGACACAGGACTCTAGATGTGGCCTCCCCAGTGCTGAACACAGGGGAATAATCACTTCCCTTGACCTGATGGCAGCACTCCTACCAATGCAGCCCAGGATGCCATTAGCCTTCTTGGCAACAAGGGCACACTGTTGGCTCTTATTCAGCTTATTGTCCACCATAAGCCCTAGGTCCTTTTCTGCAGAGCTGCTGCAATATAAATGTGATCTTACATATGTGCATCAGTATCATGAAACTGTTAGTCACAGGGGTATTTCCACACTTGAATATAAAAGACCCATCCTGTTCAGAGCACATGTGCACATGTTATTCTGCAAAGCCTCTCACAAAATGCCAAAGAGCTCCACTTCCCCTGTGGTTTTCCCTCACTGATTTCAGGCTTTGCACTTGCAGGATGATAACCAGAGTTGCTGGGCAGAACCCAACAGCACCAGCTTTGTGCCATATCACCTACAGACCTGGCTGGACAAAAATAAATCTGATTGGATGAGCCCAATTTGGCACACGGAGCCTAGAAACAGACATGAGTAAGCGAAACTAAAATGATCTAACATCGCCGGAACAGCAGAGCTGCTGGGCTGCCTGCGAAGGAGACTGTTCAGCTTAGATCTGGATTTGTCTAAGTCCCTTCCTGGGAGCCTGAAAGAGTTGTGAATGCATGAGATCTGATGGACACACAGCTACTGGACATGCAAGCTTGAGTGGAGAGAGCATAGAAAACGGCAATCTATTCTGCATTAGGTTTGCTGTCACTCTGCCATGCTCAAAACACACAAGCCAGCAATATATTCTGTGGACAGCACTGCTGCCCGCCCTGTGGATTCCTGTCAAACACAGCCCTGAGCCTGAGTGCACTCCAGGCTCTTCTACCCTGGAGAGGGCCCAGGCACGTGGTACCATGCACAAAGTAAAAAGCTAGGCAAGTTTCAGCGTTGCAAACCCCACCAGCAGGAGACAGCACTTGGGTTCTGGCCCAGAGCATCTGCATGGTTCTATGCTGGCTGGCTGCTCTCGCTCTCCCCCAGTCCCCTAGGCATCTTGGGTTTCCTGATGCAAACCCTGGCAGGATACTTAAGACTGCCTGCCTGCCCTGCCTGGTTCACTCACTCTGTGATGTGCCAACATTAACATTTATGGATAACAAGGTGAGAACAGAGGTTGGATACAGGTGATTGGAAGAGGGGGCTATCAATATGAACAAGAGCTAAAAAAGGCTGCTCCCTTGATGCAGTCCATATAGTACTTCATATTTTGCCAAATTCATATTCTGCCACATTTCATTTAAAACTCCGTGTTTGGGCTCTCCAGCAAGTAGTGAGCTATGGGTCTAGAATGACTTGGAAATCATGAATATTGAAAACACAACACACTGCAGAAGCCAAATCTGACTCAAGGAAAGCTAGACCCAAACATATCACCCATGTTCATGCTGCAAAACTCATTTCTTTTCAGCTTTTAGGTGATTAGAAATCCTATCATACCAAAAAGAGGAAGTGCTGAGATGTTATTTCTTATTCACCTCAGACTCTTGCCACACATTACATTTAACCAGTTAATCATGTATTAAGTTGTAACCTGGTCACAGTTTAAAGCAACGAATGGCATCATAAAACAAGGAAGAAGCGATAAAGTTATTCTACAAATGCATGCAATAACTTTGTGGCTCTTTCCTACTGTGCTGTTAACTGAATGTGTGGCCAGGTGAACTCCTGCAGCTTGGAGCTGCACCAGCTGAGGGAAGATGCAGGATCTTGCTACTTGCTGATGCAGGGGAAGCCCAGGATCCCAGGCTTCCCCAGGCCTGGGGAATCCCAGGCTCTCCCTGCACCAGCAATGAGGCCTGATGGGATCTGATGCCAAACCCCAAAATTACACCTCTTACTATGCATATGTAGCATGGCAGGAAGGGCAGTTGTGTGGATCCCACATCAAACCCCATTGCACCTTTACTGAATGTCTAGTAGGAGTCTCAGTGAAACCTGAGATTTGAATCAAAAGGAGGGAGCTTTCACTTACAAGGAGGCACTGTTGAGCATGTAGAGCCTTGCCTCCACGTCTGCAGGGTAAGCTTATTCAAAAGACTCCACCAGAGAAGAGCTTTATGGGTATGTTTTGAAAGCAGCATTATGTTGCCTTGTGCCAAAAGAAAGAATTGACAGTTTCACCACTCAGTGGGAACAGTTATGTACTCTCCAAAATCTCACCCTGAAGCTTAGCACAAATTTGGACTGAGTTACTCTTAAGTTCCTGCTTAAAAAATGTGATTGGACACACCAGTCAGGCAGAAGGTAGGGCAGGGTGCTGCCTTTTATCAACCGACTGGTTCAGAGAAGCATGAGCTTTCGTAAGCCAGTCTACTTCATGAGATGCCACTGACAAAGTAGGCGCTTGCCTACCAAAGCTCATTCCTCTCTAAACATTAGTCACAAGTCAGGACAGGCAGGGCGGCACCTTTATAAACTAAGCTAACACAGCAAACTACTTCTCCCAAAATAAGTGAGTAAAGGGCACTTCATGAAAACTTAGCAGCATAGATTATTATTAGCCATCACAGACACCGAATGGCTAATATGGGTTTGGGGAGAAGAGGGGCTATGTCTGCAAAGCTAAGTCAAGTGATCTGCAACTGTTTTCTACATTGTAAAAACCAATGGGAATTCTCTTGAAAGTAGCCAGTATCACAGATTAGATCTAGAGGTGAACCTAATACAAACCCAGCAGCTTCACTTCACAATACAGAGCCCATCTGGCAATGTGGCATTTCACAATTCTAATCCCTAATGTATTTGACTGCCACTGTGCTTTGAAATGTGTTCAGAGATTAGCTAGGAAAGCAATCAGATGCTGACAGCTCCACTTATGACAGTGCTAGCCCAGGCAGGGAACTACAACAAGGCTGATCGGGGCTGTATTGCCATCGCTCCATCTGCTGACAGGATAGGTAATGCATGGACTTTGGCAAACTTCATAAAAGAAACACCGCAGCACTGAAATCAATAGCCTTGTGGGACCACACGTCTTGGCTCAGGAGGATACAACTTACAATGCAACATTCAGCCAGTGTTTAAAATCTACTGCTCTGTAGACAAGCCACTTCATGTCTCCTAATAGCTGCAAAACAAAGCTTCTTCTACACTACTCCCTTCAGGGACTCTGGTCCTTTCAGTTTACAAAGCACTTTTACGGACTCCTTTTTGCTGCTGCAAATAGAAAGGACTTGGTCTGCTAGCCATTGCGATCTCCACTTGTGAGTACTGGATTTCTTCTACCCTTTAGTCGGGGGGAAGAATCAGGTCTTGGGACAATAAGGTTCCTACTGACACCACTTCACTGCTGAGCACTGGAAGGCTGGAACAAATGCAGCCTAACAGGATGCCTGCTTTCAAGAAACAGCTGTCTCACTTGCATGGAAATAACGCTCTCCAAAGATCAGCATGTTCTAGCAGATGACTCCATATCTTAACTGTTCATCAAACAGATGTCATGATCTGTGAGGCCTGTGGGGCACAAGTACCAGAGCTGGGCATGCCAATTGGGATTTCCAGACATTAAGTTTGTTATCTGTGGTTTACGGCTGGCACCCAAGTTATTAAAAAGAAATGGGGCCAACCTTAAAGTCACAGTTCAAAAGAGTCCATCCAGTTCCATACTCTATAGCTGCAGAAATACCAGAGCTGTAACCATCCAACATACAGCTATTATGAAGAGCTGGATCTCAAAAACCCTACAAAGCTGTCAACCCGCAGCTCCAAGAGATTCTTAGGTTTGCCACTGACTGAAATGCAAATGAATGAGATTCTGCTTCTGGCCCACGTCAGGGTCACTATGCTCCCTGTCGGGCATCAGCATTTTAAGCAGAACTAAGGCACTTTTCTATTGTCTAAATGGTGGCAATGCTTCTCGCTGGAAGTTGCACAGATTAAGGAGGCCCCGACTGTAAAGGTAAGCAAATGCACTGCAATAGATATAGGAGAAGGCGACAGTCTTCCACTGCAATTAGGCACTTCAGCGAGTACCAGCTAAATGCCTAATATTTTAAGCTTGTTTAGTCATAAGTAATGTTTAGTGACCCCCCTTCAAGGGAAGAAGCATATTAAAGCTCTCCCCTCCTGCCCACAACCAAAAGGTCAAACCAATTTTAAGTGCACTGAGAAAGGCAGATCAAAGCTGTCAAAGTCCCCTCTGGACAATTCAAGGATGAGGCATTTCTGGGTTTTTTCTTTTCTGTTGGAAAAATCTCCTGGCCTGGTTTCAGTGGCACTGAAATATTTTTGTTTCTTTACCGCCGAGTAACAAGCTCAGCCCACACTCTGCATAAGATTCGCACTGCCCCTGGAGAGGGGCTCCAAGAAAGCACTCACTGGCTCGGAGCAAACATCGCTGTTCTCAATAACGTTGGCGTCCCCCGCAGCTTTTCCGAATTCTCTCTCAAGAGATGCCAGCGACTCCTGGGCCTGCAGGGGGGAAAGGGGGGGAAATGGAGGAGGCAGCAATTAACAAAGGCTGAAAAACAAACCACCTGTCTATCCGCAAGTGCACGGCACACAGGAAATGAGTCTTCAGGAGGAAAACTGTGTTATGCCAGATTCACTCAGGGGACTAACACTTTTGTTAAGATTGACAGGTCTTCTCACACGCTGGCACCTGCTACATCAGACAACCAGTAGCTGAAAGCTATTCTAGGGGGAGATTTTAATAGTCTTTTGTCAATATATTAGGTAAAAATTCGACAGCACAGATTTTTATGTGAAAGAGCAACTCTGACAAGCAACTGAGAGCCAGTTCATATGTCAGCTGTCAACACGGTACATCCAGATAGGATGACACAGCTTTATTGGTGCTGATGTGCTATTCAAACACGCATTCTACATATCACTCTTAATGCACCATCGTACACTCTGCCATCATGTTCCAGAAAAAAAAATCAATTAATTAAATGCAACTGCAGTGACCCTACGTTCATCCCCCTGCCCCTGGAGAGCAAGGCTCCTGCAGGCATTTGCCCTGCTCAGCCTTGGGTCTGTTTTGCCACAGGCCCCAGCCCTGGCTCATGCCTGCAGCTACTGCCTCAGCTCCTGCTCTCCCTCATCTCTAACAGAAATCCCATGACCAGGGACACATGCTTCACTCTGAAACCCTCCTTTCTGCTGTCGTGCTAGCTGGGCAGTTCTGCTTCTCCAACCAAGCTGAATACCAGATATGCAATTCCAGACACTGTTTTACCATCAGTTACTCAAAATCTTCCTTTCCACCCCCCCACCCCTCCCAGAGTCTTGCTAACTCCTTCTTCCTACAAGACACATTTTTTCTAACCCCTCTACATGCCACAGTGATACTTTCTCATTCTCAAACAAACAAAAAACACTGTACAAGTCTTTCCTCTACCACCATCATATCTTCACCTAGGCCCGTAACTTGGATGTCATCTTTGCCTCAGGCCTCTCCTCTTGATCCTCACTCATAGGCTCGGTCTAACTAAGCCTTGATGATTCATTCTGCACAGCATGACACCTCCAAGGTTGGCTTTTTCTATCCATCCACACAGCTAAACATCATGTCTGATCTCATCAGTGCACCTCTATTTACTGCAATGTCCTTCCCTGTGGCCTCAAAATCCATTTCTCCAGTCTTGTCCCAGTAACATCCATTCAGAAGGGTGCTGCCCAGGTAAATCTTCTTGCCCACTGCTTGGGCCATGTCATCTCACTGCTGGTTCCTCCACCTCTGCTACACACGTGCTACTTGACCTTCACTTCCTCAACTCTCCATGGTCAACTCCCCCACAATCACCTCATTCACTACTGATGTTGGCTTCCAACTCCATCCTTACAACCTGCCCCTTATACTAAAAGGAGCTCTTTATAAATATCCCCAAAGTCACTTGATTGTTCCTACACCACACTTTGCTACAATGCCTAAAAGCCTTTAACGACAGGTAGGCTACTGGAGCACCAAGACAACATGCCCCTCCTGTAGACCAACACCGTCTTGCATTCGAATTGTACCTATGCCCAAGTCTTTCCATACCCAGTTCATTTGGTCTTACACTTTGATTGCTATATTCTCTGAGGCAGGGTCAGTCTTTCTGTTCTGTGTTTGGAAAGCAGGAAGCCCAGAAGGTCTCGTGAACAATGTTAAAAGTGCCCTAAAGGACGTGCTCTCATCAGAAGATTAGGGCCACATGCAGAACGTGATAGATAACTTCCCAGGGTTTCACATACTGGACTCAGAAAAGAGGAGTCTGTTATACCCCTGTGAACGTGGGAAATCAGGGCCAGACTCTGCCCAGCATGAACGTGCCGAGGCTTCTGCGCTGCTCCAGCAGCAAAGGAGAGCGTGGAAGTTGCGGCTCCCCAAGCTGCACAAAGGCAGACAGCCAACCTCAGCACTAGTTTTCATTCCCAGCAGAATGGGATGTCAAGAGTCTTGCTGACATGATGCTCCTTTATTCCCAGGCCTGTGCAACAACCTGGGCAGAGCAGTTACAAGCCAACAGGATGCAACAGCAATCAGCTGGCCTGCTCCACATTTGGGTAGCTGGCAAGGTAGTGGTGCACCCTGCAGACTAACTGACAGAGAGCTACCCTAGGCTTCCTCCTATCCAGATATCCTCAGCAAGCTCTCTCATATGTAAGCATCAGCCCCTTCCAGTGAGGTCAATTTATAAATCAGCATTAAGCCCCAGGTCCTCTTATGTTATCTCTGCTCAAATAAATGCTGCAATAACTGCTGGTAAGAAAAGACTAATGTCATGCATCCATTTCTCAGGTCACTTTATCAAGGTTCTTCCAGCAAAGTACAGGGTGTTTGCATACTGCCCTCACAGTATTGGTGGATACTGTTAGTAGTTATATAATGTGCACTGCTACAACCCTGAACCTATATGCCAAATACTGCATTATCCTTTCATACAAAAAGCAATATATGGGCCCATAATTACCATTTGCTTCTTAAGCATGAACTCTGATGAATGAGGCACATGATTTTAAGAGCAACCACTGAAGAGAAGTCGGTTTGTTGGCTTCTGTCTCAGCCCATTCTATTCCCAATTAAAGGGACTCTGTTCATGTGTCCAATGTTCATGGCTATATCCAATATCACTGACTGGTAGGCTGCACTAGGACTTAGGAGAACATGCTCCTGCTCTGTAGTCAGATCAGAGTTTTATAGCCTGCCTCTCAGCCCAACAAGCCTCCAGATCTCAGTATCTGGCTACATAAACATTTTATAGTATTTGAATCTATAACCAGCCTACAAGCTTCACTTACCTTGGGCAGGTCACCAGCCAACTTCTGCCTTTCATTTTGATCAATTTTAAGTTTTGATAGTGTTTCACTTAACTGTGTTTTCAGCTGTAAGATAATAAGGAAAACAGAAAGATCATTTTCAATTTGACATGCACCTCTCTGAGAATAATCCAGCATACCACCAATCACACAAGAAGGAGTAAGAGAACTAAAACTATTGTTCACAGTGGATTAGTCAACATGTGTTAGGAGATTTACAAGGAAAGATCAAAAGAAGAGCTTCGATCGATAAAGTTAAAAGCAAGGAATGAAAAATACAGAGACGAAGGCTAGAGCCAGCATGGCAACTGCAAGTGGTTTCAACTTGGAACTGCACTGCCAGGAAGAAAATGAACATCAACTTTATATAAAGCTTTCTGCATGTATTCCTATTGTACTGTTCACAAAAAAAGGCTGATGATGGACTTGATGCACAGCAAACGCTCAGAGTTTATACTGCCATCACATCCCTAGGCCAGAACAAACCACTGACTTCTCTACTGAAATGTCCTGTTTGATACAATTCAGACTGGCTTTTGGCATTTTAGTAAAGCAGAAGCTGGAAGCAGTTTGCTAACATCATGTTCAAGCGTTGAATTGCTACCAAGACACCTTTAAACTATTTGTTGTCTTTACACAGCATCATTTGGAAAACAGGTATTCCAGTCTAGAAGGATTTCTTTGTGCTGGATTGCCCCAAAATACATTCACTAAAGTCAATCATAATAACTTCAAGTGTTTCTATTGTTGATATGCCAGCAATAGCAAAGAACTTCTGCAGCACAAATGGACTGATCTTCAACATGGGCAAATTAGCTAGAAGTCTTAAGTGTGGCTGCTCAGTGCACCATGCTGTTTATTATTTTTGCCATCAGTATTTTTGGGAACCCACAGGTGATTAAAATGAACAACAGGACTGCTCCATGTGCACAATTCATGCTAAATCCATTCCTCCATATTGTATTACTCTCAAATCACTTGAATTTTTAAAGGTTGCCTGTCGCAGCACCTGAATTAAACTGATTTCTTTCTGCTCATTAGAAAAGTAATGTTGGTCTGAGGGATGCTATGAAGTTTTATCTTGTTTCTCCTTTATATACTTTACGAATTATAGTACATCATATTTTGAGATTTTACCACTTTCTCTTCCCCTGAATCTCCTGCCTGTTGTAAACCTATAGATTATTTCCAAACACATAAGGAAGTAGTGAGTTTGCCATCTCATCACATAAAAAAGAAGTGGGGAGAGCAAAGTGATAAAAACCACATGTAAGCTTCAACCAGTGTAACGCCACCTGACTGCAGGAGCTGGGTTGTCTAGGTAAGAGCTGGGATTTGTAACTGCTGAAGCTACAGACTGAAGGTTAGATGCGGCCACAAATACTTAAAAGGAGTTATAGGAGCAGCTTTGGTAGTTTCTGTCATAACAACCTATGTTTTTCTCAGAGCAAGTGGTAACAAGATCTTAAGACATACAATGTGTCTAATATTTGAGGGAAACAGACACATTTTCAACACACCTCCAGTTTCAGAGGAGGTGGATCCAGATGACGTGGTTCTTGCTAAGGAGGGTCTGAAGAAAAGTAGTGTCCAGCTAACATAATGAAAACCTAACCCATAGCATGTTCAGTATGATGTCCATAACATCACGTAAATCCTGGAAGGCTGACATGGGAATCGGATTGCTCCTTTGCTTTAAAACAGTCACCTGAATTACTAATCTCAAGTAGGCTTGGTCACTTTAACCAAATAGTTAAAGCAGGTTCAAGCTACAGAATAATATAGTAGATGCACCTGGTTAGGACTGCTCAGCATGGTATTATGGTCCAGCCTCATGCAGTTAGTGTTAGGTACGTCTCCTGGCTACACTCTATGAAGAGTGGGAGTAGGGAAAGCTCTCCATGATTTTGTCTTGGAAAGCATGAAGAAGGCCTGCTTTGTTTATGCACAGGTATATGAAAGCTTCAGTTATTCCCAGAGCTTGAATATCCACCATCCTGTGAAGTAAATGGGTATTTAAAATGAATTAATCTTCTAACTGGAAGACAAATCCTATGGAGCTACAGGTCTGGTCTGGGTTGATGAGACTCTGGTAAGAGTCAGTATTAGTTATTGGATGGAGTTTTGAACCAAAATACAAATCTGCTGCTGGTCTGTATGCCACAACACAGAATGGCTCCTCAGCTAAATTTCAGAGCAGTACAAGTGGATGGACACTAGCAAATCTAATTCATGCATGCATATCATTCTCTTCTGTGTACTCTTACACTAAAATAATGGCGGGTGCTCTCTGCTTGTATTCTGTGAGCGTGAATGGTGGTTGCGTTCCACATTTCCCAGAGCACGGTCCCCAAACTGAATTGCCCAAAAGGTGTTCCAGTCAAGCTAACAACACTACACTTGCAGCTACATTTGCCTGCATTCGTGAAACGCTGATTCTTAAAAAGTTTAAAGTATGGAAGTCTTAAGGCCTTTAGAAAAAAAACGGAGTCTTAAGAACCAGGCATGCTAGCATTAGGAGCGGACACACAAATTGTAAAAGTCAGACTACATAAATGATTGCAATGGACAAAAATACCAAGCTGAAGAAGTTAGCAGAACAGACAGGATTTGGAATGAAGTCTCCACTTAACAGGTATATTTGGAGCCTGGTTTGTGCCCAGTGGAGAAAAGCTTCTTACCAAATTTAACTCTTCATTCTGTCTTACTGCTTCAGAATATGAATCATCAAGTTTTTTCTGCAATTCAGTCAACAGATCTTTGAGCTGAAATGAAGTTTAGAGTTTTTAGGATTTGTCTCCTTATAATGCCCCTTTTTCTTCTGTTCAGTTATTAGAGTGTTCAGCTACCCTAAAGCCACAAGCATATAAAAATTCAACTCCAGCAAAGAGTTTAATCATTTGCCAACTGATTCAATATGAAAAGAAAGCAAAAGGGACAGCTGTGTCGGTGGTTTACCTCTCTGACTTCTGAAACATATGTAGATCGTTCTAGTTCTGCCTTTTCTAGTTCACTTTCCAAATGTTCTCTCTCTCTTTTAAGCTAGAAATAGGAAAACAGGTATTAAACATCAGAAAATAGCAATGAAAGGAAGCTACTTAAGTTAACCACTAAACAAAGTCTCTCCTATAAAATTCTCAAATCTTGCAGATGCACAGGACAGCTACGGTAGCTCTGCTAAGATTAAGATTAAGATTAAGTTGATCTCTGAATACAAGAGTAAAAATTCCCAAAACACAGATACACAAAAGTTCAGATCTTAAGATGAGATATAGAAACTTAACTAGGTCAGTGGTTGCAACATTTTCCAGTGATGGGCCACAATGACCCAGCTTAGGTCTGAGGTTACCTGGCACTAGGACCTGGCTGCCACTGCTACTTCTCCCCACCACCCAGCCACTACTCCCAACCCTCCCAATGACCCAATGAGCCATAGGTTGCCAGTCCCTGAGCTAGGCTGTTGAGTTTCAATAATGCCAAATTCAGACACTCAACACTTCTGGAAATTAGGCCACTCATCTAGGAGCTTAAATTTAGTCCTAAAAGCCTTGAAGTATGTGTCTACTCTAGCCAATATTGACCAACAGGTTTCACCATTTAATCCACAATACAAAACTGTTCCATTCATGAGGAAGTTTCTGAAGGTTTCGCATTTAATGTCTCAAGCAGGAAAGCTTCAAAAGAGATGAAAAATTTGAACGTACATGTTCAACTTCTTTGAGTTCTTCCTTTAATCTCTCTACCTCATGCTCCAGAGGACGCATCTGCAGTTTCCAACAGAGATGAATATATAATTTTGGGTTATCAAAGACGCCACAGTAATTCAGTTTGAAATGAAACTCTTCATAAAGCGCACATTTTGTACAGCAGTCCAAGCTCTGGATGTATGAAAGGTCTTCTCCAAAAAACATGCATTTGCCTCCCCTTCACAACGTGAAGAATTATTTGCCAGAGATATTTAGGTCCCAGATAAACAATCATTAGGCAAGCTCTAAGGCAGTTCTCTGGTTTTCATACTAAAGCAATTGCCCTTCATATTTGTTGAATAAGGAAGACAGTCTCCATTGATTAACTATAAATAGCTAAATCTTCTGGATTTAGCCATATTAAAAGACTACTACTGCAACAGATGGTAGAGCATCTATCTGCCAGCCTCTTATAAGCCTCTCAAACAAGAGGTTTATAATTCAGCTATACACACTTGCTTCAGGCCAATACCCAGGCAAACAAATTCTCCGACTAAAAGTAGTTTAGAAAGACTTTCTTTTGAAAAATTAGTTTGACCTATTTTGATTCTGAGGCAGGGAAGGAAATGTATAATGACTAAAGGCTTTTTTCCTGCTGCTTTGCTATCAACAGATCCTCTTCTTTAAATAATGTTTTAAAAAGTGGCTTGTAGGCAATTTCAACAGTAATTATAGTCCACATAATGGATTTTTAAGTACCTTTTGAAAAAATTAAAAATGTAAGTGGAGAATCTACTGTAGCTAAATCTAAACACAGAACCTCTGCTCTATACAGACTTGTAGCTATCCAAATTGACCATCTATACTTCCTTCAATCTTACGTTTGTCCAAAGTCAAAATCGGCTTTACTAGGTCAGAAGAATTCCTATATGTATTTTTGACATTGGACTTTGTCAAACAGACTCCTCAATTTGCTTCCTAGTTCCTATGTAGCATGATACACTAATTGCCTCTCCAGAAATACCTGCATCTGAAAGGTAGTTAGAAGGATGTTGCTATGTTACAGCTATGCTTTGGAGTAAAAGCCAACAATAAAAATGTTCTCACTGTGGTAGAAGTAAAACTGCCTGAAATCAAAGGATACTTAAGATTCCCTCACTCTCTAATGTCTTAGTTTAGAAGTCTCCCTTCAAAAAATGAATTACTATAGTAGGTGTTACAATGCTTAAATTTAAAGTTCTTGATGTTACAGTAAAGATACCTGATATTACATTGAACATCGATTGGCTTAACTTCACACCCCAGCAATGTCTATGCAGTTCCCTAACAAAGAAAGGCTGAAAAATATTCTAGCATTAGTCTAAGCAGCAAAAAAACCCTCCCCCCCGACAAAACCCAGGACCCTCTATTTCCAAAAGAAATGAAAGAGTCCCAAGAGAGCTCTTCAGAAATACCTGTCTAAGTTCCTTCTGCAAATCTTCAATTTTTACTTTCCATTTGCTCTCTTCCTCTTCCACACTCCTTTGTAGCCTTTGTAAGATCCCCTCCTAATACAAAAATTTTAGTTATTTTGCTAACTGTAGGAAAACAGAAGACAAACAGTCTGCAGCATCACTGGATAGAGTGACAAAGTTCCCTACCGTCTCAGCCAGGACTGCTTTATACTTCTCACACTCCAACTGCAGCATTATATGCATTTCCTCTGCTTCTTTCAGCTTCTGCTCCATAACCTGAAATGAATCCCATAGGGGTTACATCTCACTTGAGAAGTTCATAACATAAGACTTATGGTTACATTAGGATACATAATGGAACATAAACATTTTACAGGACTTCGGTTTCTATGCTTTCTTTTCCATGTTGTTAGAAATGACCACAGAGAACATTCAACTAAAGGGTCTTCCTATCCAATCTTAATCATTATGCAAGTCTACATCATAGGGCTATAGGAAACAGGTGATAAGTCACATAAACAACATCCCATTAGATCTGTATTACTGGAGTAATACACCATCTTGTCTGGGAATGCCATTTCACATATGAAGAAAAACTGCTTGTAGATGCACATTGGTACACACGGTGGAGACATTTAGGGCAGTGGGATAAGAACAGTAAAGATGTCCAAATGGATGGTAAGAATGGGAGCAATTTACTCCAAGAGGGGACAGAGTAGATGCTATATTTCAGTGTCTTTCAGGAAGAATACAGGGACTGGGAGCACTGGATGCCTGCCTTCCAATAACCACAGTTCTTGAGGATTTATTCATATAGATTCCACTCTTGGTGCCTGGGCATGCATTATTGGATTCTTTTGGCTGACAGTATCCCTCCTTGCACACCAGATGTCCTCAACCCCCTCCCAGCCCAAAGGTATAAATGGGCTGAAGGCATCTAATCACCTTTCAGCTCTTTTGCCAGTACAAAATCTGAGATGAGCAGGGTTCTGCAGGAGTGAGGTTGCAAGTTACAGGATCCATGTAGACAACACACATCAAAAACACACATACAATTACAGCAAGGTAATTAACTGGTTTCTCTTCCAAATGGATTCAGCTTTCAGAAGTTGACAAGCACTGGTCTATTTTCCTAGAGATGGGATAGAACATCAACAGAACAGCCCTACCAAAACAGTCACCTGACCTGGAAATTTATGAAAGGTGGGAGCTAAAATACCCCTATTCCTGCCCTCCAAACTTCAGAGGTGGAGACATTCCTCAAACAGGTAGCAGATGCTGCTTGAGCTCAAACATGGGTAGGTGGATCAAACCTGGCCAACTCTTAACACGTCCTTATGCAGCTAGAGATGAGCCTGCCTCCCACGACAAAAGAGCTTGTCTCTTAACGAAGGTGAAGATGATGAATAATCTGTGCGTTTCTGGGTGATTTTGTTCAGCTAACTTAAAAAGGAAGGAGTTCCCTTATAGCATCAACTGTGCGAAAATTCCCTGCTTCTCAAAAATCCAAGCAAAGCTTTGGCAAGAAATTAGGGCAACAAATAGCCTAATTCATACAGAACTCGCATAGCTGCGGGCTGTCTTCAAAGATGCATGGTAGAGAGCAGGTCACCAAGAGGGCAACCTATCAATCCTGCTAATACTACACTGAGGTCCCAAGTAGAAAGGGCCTAAAGCTGGGGGGAAAATAACCCAGCAAAACAATACCAAAGGTCTATACAAAACCTTATCATGGTAGGGCAGGCAAAAAAAAAAAAAGGTCCCAGAACAACATAAGGATAGGGCCATTAGCCAGAACCTTATGGAGGCAGTGAAAAGCCCAGGTGGTTGAGGGGTGGGGAAGGGGGAAAAGGAAGTATATATCAGATACTGCTGAACTGGGTGATATAAATGATGAAGCCCATCACAAAAACCTCATGAATCTTTCTGTATGTAGCTCTGCAAGTCAGTCAGGTCCAGAATTTCCTGCTTTGGAGCACACTGCTCTAAATGACAGATAGCGCTGATGGCTGTTCTGGGAAGCTGTCAGATAGCGCAGGTGGTGATGGGGCTATGCTGACTCATTCATCAGATGCCAGTACTCAAACTGCCTGTCACGTGCTGGGACTGTCAACTAGTTGACCTGGTCCTGTACCTGTTTCTTCAGCATACTTTGTATCCTGGGGATTTGTAGTCCTGGGGCATCAGTCCTAGTGTGTCAGGGATGAGAAAGGCACTTGGCAGGGAGCATCTGGAACAAACATGCAGCACTTGCCCTTCTGGTTTCTGACGAGCAGAGCTGTTCCCTGGACTCCCCACAGCAAGAGATGTTCTGTACACTTGAGTCTGATGATCCATTTGTAGTTGTTTGAGAACTGCCCACTGAGTTGACCTGCCAAAATGTTCAGAAGCCCAGGAAGGTGAAGTGCCAGTCATGCAACGTGCCTCCAAAGCAGAACAGCCTGACAGAGCAGAGCTGACTTGGCACCTCCTTGTCTGTTGACTGTAACACAAGTACAGCTGATCCCCTGGGGCAGGGAGACTGATCCGGTGACTTCTGAAGCACCCTTACAGCCTTATTCTCTAGGATCTGTAATACTGGTATGAGACTGTCTATCAGTACTGGTTTTGTAGATCCCCAGAGTAGCAACGCTTGTGGGTACAGGATAGGTGGCTCTGAACTGTAGGATGTTTATATGATGTCAAACTGACAAAAGGGGACCCACAGACCCTGGCAGTGAAAGCAATAATAGAATGAGACCCCTGAGCAACATCTGTCCCCAGAGTTTGGGCAGGGAAAATGACCCACTCCAAGGTTCATTCTGCCAGTTTAACAAGGAGGTGACTTGCAGAACTAAAACTGCTGTGTCTCTGCTGGGTACATATGCAGATTTCAGCCATCCAGGTAAGGGCACTTAGGTAAAATCCATAAGCCCACATGTCCCAAATGTTGGAGACACATTTTCACTGATAGTCTTGAAAAAGCAAGAAGTTGATAAGCCCTACTACTGTCTGGGCTCTTCCTAGTGGACGATTAGCTAAGCTCTCACTGACTTGGAGTCTACGGATACTTCTCTGAACTCCATTCTCAGAGCTGGAGGCAAAGGGGAGTTTTTGCTGACTTTAAGGTTGGTTGAGACAAACAGCTCTATGCTGGCTTAAGCCAAGTTGTTCACCTCTGGGTCAACCCACCTTCAATTAGAGAATTATACATAAGTAGATCTGCAAGGGTCATTTAGTCCAGCCCCCTGCTTAAGGCAGGATCCTCCCTATTCAAATCATCCCATACAATTCCTTGTCTAATCTTCCCCTAAAACAACACAAATCAACCTTCTTGCACAGCTATGAGGCATATGGCCCCAAAACACCAAGAGCAATTCATGTATGGGTGCACCTGGACTCATTGCTCTTGCTGATCAGCTATCATTACTACTGAATACTCACTGAAAACACTTGGTGCTGTGGAGAAGCTGAACACCGTGGTCCCAAAACTTTAGTCGGATTCAATTAAAAGAAAGCCATGCTATTTCATGTGGGTCAGATGGCTGAATGTTAAATAGGTGGCTCATAGGCTGAAAGCTTTGAACCAGTCCTGAGGATTTAAAGAGGGAATGATGGTTTCCATCATCACCAGGAACTTGATGTAGGGGATGAAGATGTTGAAACAAGGTTCAGGACTTCTCTTTTTAAAGTCTCATTAGAAAGATCCCTAAACAATAGAGGGGGACTGGAACTGAATAGGACACCCCTTGCCATTTAATCATGATTTCCAAAACCCACCATTTTATTTGGCAAATAAACAGTTGCCAAAAAGGGATGAAAGAGCAGGATATGCTGAGTCCTCTGGCAGTTCTGCTAGGCTCTTGTCAATAGCATTAGATCTCTGGTCTGGTGAAGCTACGAAGTCTGAGGTAAGAGATGATTTTCTAACATCTTCCACAGCTGTGTGATTGATGGCAGCCTGAAGAACAGCTGCTGGCATGACAGCTTCTTCCTTGAGACCGGAACACAAAGGCCCCAGAGGACAAAATCCCACCATGAGTCTTCAGAAATGAAGGGCCTCAACTGTTCTAGTTTTGAGAAGTTCACTGCTTCCAAAAAGGAAGACTTAAACTGATGTTAAACCACCCCAGGAGCTTAAGCCACTACAGCCTCCTTCTAATAAGACCCTTTCATTTCTTTGCTTGGGGCCGTCACTCTTGTCATCTAGTTTTAACAGGGGCAAGATGAATGTACATTTCTGTCTGCCCCGAAAGTCACAGGGATCCTCCTTAGCACAGCAACAAGTCCATGAGAAACAGCATGAATGCCAGAAGTACTCAAGGGGTCTATCTAAAACCTCTGTTTCTTTAGAAGTCCTTGAATTTTTACTGATGCAGATAAAAAGCAACTCACTGCCTCATCCAGGAAGCATGGGGAGATGGCAGCACAGGTCAGCTCATCTTGCAGCTGGTGTACTGCCTCACTATTCTCTTCTTGCCTCTCCCATAGCTGAAGCTAACTCATCCCAGACAAGCATGCTGGCTCAACCCATCTTCAGAGACAGCATCAAGTGAACTGATACTGCAGAAGCGATCTACACCAAGGGGAAGGTAGCCTGGTTCCAACCACTCTGTGCCACAATAGGCAGTTTTACTGAATGGTGCGTGTGCCACCTTGGAGGACGTGGTAGGTCGTCTCCAGGCTTCTGGTCATTGGAAGACCGAGGCTGAAATAGTTCACACTATTCTCGTCTCAAATGGTCAGACACTGGAGACAAGCCTATAGCTTGACTCATCCTTACAGCAGCTCTTTTCTGGCCCAGTACAGCACACCTATGCAGAGGCATGTTCCTATTCACAGGCTGCTAAGTAGAAGAGACCCAGGGGCTGCTAGCAAGTTGGAAGCTGCCATGACACCAACAAATGAAGAGCAACCAGATAGCTGAAGCTGGGGTGCAAGTCTTCCTCTCGGTGTCTGAAGTGGTTTGCTCAAGGAGCAACAGCCTCAGGCAAGCTTCTACAGCTCTTAGAGGACACAAGAGTGATGAACAGATCACCACCCCAGGATGTGCTCCCCTCCCCAAGACATAGTAGACATTAGGAACTTCCAATGTCATGCTGGCAGGCACATCCCACAAGTGACAAGTCCCACAGATCTAGCTTCTACCATGATGCAAGTAAATGCCTGTACAGGGTGTTTGTTAAGACAGGGGCTGTTAATTACTCATCAGCAAAAAAGTCCTAATCAATACCAACACAGAGGACATCCAGACACTTATTCGCCACAGGATGCAAGGAGGAACTGAGAGACTGTTGAGGGTTTTCAGTTTCCACATACCCTACCACGAGATTTGAACCTCACAAGCACAAGCCAAGGAGTAATCCTTAAGTTTAATACCAAAAAATACATCATGCACAGCAAGTCTGGCACAAACTATACTGACCTTAACCTCCTCTGACCCTGAACACTCCCTCAAATATTCTCTTGCTGTCTTTTCAAACCTATGGATCCAGTCACCATGGCTCTGTTGGAGAAAAATGCATTTGGTTACAGACACCGACAATTTAACATCTTGATGAGCATTTCTTTAAGAACTTTTGTTTCCTAACTGCAGGATTGTGGGGTAGATTTTAAGAATATAAAGGTCCGAGTGCTAATGTGCTAAACTCCAGTTTGAAAGGAATTACATACCTAGCACCAAGTACTTAACCAAACACAACTGACTTCCAGTGAGTAACAGTTCAAGGGGATGAAGTACCACCCCAAAAAAATTATGAGGACTGGGAACTAATAAAGCTTGACCTCAGCGCTGAAATTTATCTATAACCATGGGGACATTGCAATGAGTATGCAAAGACCTGGAAATAACTGTGTTTTGAATGTACTCATATGTGTAAGTTGACCGACTGTAAGTATAACTCAAATATTCTCTTGATGAGTTAGACCTAATCATTATACTTTAATTAAAGTCAGAATTAAGTAGTCTTCAATTGTTTAGCCAAAGTGTTTAAAACAGACTACAGACTTCATGAACAAGATATAGTGCCATTCTGCAACCTTAATTTCTCTGTTATCTTCTAAACATGTAGAGATTGACTCAAGGACAGTATATTACTCTTCCATACTTTTGAATATATTATGGAAGAAAAGCAATTTCTTTGTGCGCGTTATAAACCCCTCTAGATAGAGCTTTTTAAAAGAAATAAGCCTATCTACAAGGGCTAAATATGTTTAGCCTGCCTGGAAAAGTCAAGCCAATAATTATATTGAAACCTTTTGCCCATTACTATAGTAAAAAAGTGACCCACTGCACTAGACAGTAGATTAAGACACAATACCTGCCCTTAAAAGTTAACAACCTTGGTTAATGACCAAACATAACAAGGCAAATGAAATAGATGGAAGGGAGGACGGATAAGGCACCAACAACAGATGGATTTTTAGCATTAGTAGCTGTTTGTACCACCTGCCCGTCCATTACCAGTGGCCAGGAAGGCAACTACAAATTGAATGTGCACCATGGAGCACATGTATTTCCACTGTAAGCTCTTTGGAGGCAGGGAGTCTAGAGCAATGGGGTCCTTAGCCCATGATCAGGGCTCCAAGTAACACAGCTGTGCATCTTACCAAGTTGGAAGGAAGAGACACCTTCGGAAAGAGTTTCTGCAGCAATTCTCTGGTCTCCATCTCAGCTGCCTCCATGTACTGCTGCCTTTCCTAAATGGAGAGAAATGGCTCAGATGAAACTGGCACTACCTTTTTCCACAGGCATGCCTGTATTTTTATAGGCCTACAATACTTCATCTAACCCAGGGCTTCATTTCAGCCTAACAAAGACTCCATGATATCAACTACCAGCATTTTTCTGATGCTAAATTAGTTCAGAACTTGGCCTTTGTATCACTTACCATATTCCTTCAAATATGAAATTGAATGTGAGAAAATTTGGGTCAATTTAAGGATAAAACACCCAAGAAATCTCTATAGAGAGTACATAAGAGCCTTTAACTGTAATTAAGACCCAGAGCCATTTTTAGAAGAAATATTGAGCTTTAAAAAGTTCATCATATTCAAAGGAATCTGGTATTCTTTTGTCATCAAAGTTCACCTCCAACCTAAAGCATTCCTGAGGAAATGTTATACTATCACTCAATAATCCTCTTACAGCAAAAACCATGCTACATGGAGTAAACGCATTCACAGATTACATTCTCAAATCAGTGATAAATTAAGCGATATCTAAACAGTTAATAAACATTTCAACTGAATATTGAATCAATATTGGTTCCGATCACATTTTACTTTAACGTCTCTACACACCATACTTCCCACAGACCCTCTAATTTAGGACTAAAGCCGAAAAAAGGAAACTGTGTTAATGCACATTTGAACCAGGCCAAGAAAGCATGATTGTCTTTTTTAATGATCACTTCACAGCACTTGCCAGGGAAATCCTTATGCCATCCTTCCAAGAGCCCCAGATGAAATGGAAAATAATTATTAGAGCTGTGTGAGGTTTTGCGGGCTTCTTAGGCATCGCTCAGCAAATTTACACACATAGGAAGCAGCTGATGGACACCACCCAGTTACTATGGGGCATGTTTAAAAACAGGACTATCCACAAAACATTCAGTTTTCCTGCTTGCAGCACATGGCCATTCAGCCAGCTCAGACTCCTCTTCACTGGAGGCTCCAGTTCACTTTTAAATAAGGCAAAATCCTCTACCCCGTGCTGATGGCAGTTTCTGGGAAGCAAACCTCAACACGAACACTATTGTCCTGCAATCGGCCATAGACATTACCAAGCCTCCTGTTCTGGAGTTACTCGGCTGGAAGTGTCATCTGTGGCATTAGGAAGTTGAGATCCAGAGAGATAAAAGATGGGAGACATTAGGCTGTGAAGCTATAGGGTTAAAATGGGTTAGTTTTCAACAGTATAAGCTCCATCAATGAGCTGCAAGAGCCTGCTTAAGAAAGAAAACAAGCATTTAGCTGTAGCAAGCAGCAGCTACACAAGCATCCTCTTGAGAGTGGGCTAAGCAGAGGGCATTTAAGCTTTCTTTTAAGACATGGACAACTCCCAATGACTATTTCCCCCCCTTACTCTGGCTCCCTAAGCTTTTCTTTAAAGCCAGCTCCTTGCATTATTTTGATGCTACATGATTTGTGCAAAGTTAGTATAAGTGAGGCCATGTATTAAGAAACAAACAACTTTGGGAACAATTCATTCAAAATCCCATGGCTTCATTCATCATGTTTGGTTCATCAGGGCCTGGACAGCTTCCTATGCTTTCAAGATCAGGCTTTCCAAACTAACTTTGGTAGAATAATAAATTGTTTATTGGGAAATTCCTCAAAATAATCAAGTAGTTCCTCTTCACTAAGCTACTAAAGCTTAAAGCAAGGCAAAAGCCCACTAGCAGTTCAATCACTAGCATCAAACAACCTTATTTTCTGGAACCCACCATGAAAGGAAAGATTCACAACAGCTCTAACAATTATGCAAACAAAACAAAATCAGCATGCCCATAACTTAAGAAAAATAACAGACAAGAAGCAGCAGAAGTGAAAGTATATGAATGATCACTCAGAACAGACTTTTCTATATAAAATTGCAGTAAAAGTTAAATGCTTCATTTGGATTTAAAAAACCAGCTGCAGAATTGTTTGTAGCTTAATGCATCGTTTCTAGCAGTTAACATTACAACCTTGGCAGTCTTGTTCACTCTGTCCTGCAGCAATTTTTCAGTTGATGCCAATGCTTCCATTGCTTTCCAGTTTTTCTCCCGAAGGTCCTAATCGTTTTTAGAAAGAATGATTTCAGTTCAGCCAATACTCAAACTGTTTCTGCTTTTACTTCAGAGACAGAGATTTTGCATTCCATTCAGTAATTTGCATTTAAATGCTGGTTACTGCAAGATGATTTTTGCTGGGCAAGATGAGGTACACTAGCAAAAACAAGTGGGATGTTTAAGAGTTTGAATGAAAAAGCAAAATGCCAATTCTCCCCACACCGTCCTCAGAACTATATCAAGTGTTATTGTGTTAACAAGCATATCATTATTATGTTGGCCACCCCCACACTTTGACTGCACTTGTAAGAAGAAAGAGAAAAGTATTCAGAAGTAGTGAGGAACACAGACACCAAACCACAGATTACACAGAGTGTTAGGTATGTTGAGCTGTATACTCTGAAATGGACCCAAATAGACAGAGAGGTGTGCGTTTAAGCCCCAGCCTTGCAAATAGATCTGACTGGGCAGACCCCTGCACCCAAGCACAACTCGACTGAAGCCAAAGCCAGTGGGTGTCTGTGTGGATACAAAGGTTAGAGCCTCACTTCACAGCAGTACCCAGCAGAGCTGCTCTCTGTTACACTGAGTTACCAAGAACTGTGGCCCTCCTCTAAGATTCCTGTTTTGCCAGAGTGATGAGCACTTTACAAAGGTCTGCTGGGGAACAACACAGGAACTTGCTGTACTCTTGCATCTTTCTTGGCAAGGTCATCAAACGTGTGCTCCACAAGATGTTGCCAGGCAAATTTGCAGTTCCAAGGTGGAGGTGGCAAACTAGATTTAAAAATACTATACTCCACTTCCATTTTCTGGAAAGGGGTATGGGCACTGTGTGGGTAGACTGTGGGTGTTTGAGAATTTGACTTCTCCAGCTGCCTAACCAGCAAAAAACTGGACTTAAGACTACCACACATTCTAGCTGCAACATAAAAGAGGCCTGAAAAACTAGACATTGTACATACCACATTTTTTGCAGGAAACATCTATTAACTTGAGTCTCCCAACAGCAATGCTGCTGCTTACAAAACAGGAAGAGCACTCTAGATATAACGTGCAGGGGACAGTGAGCTTTTGAACCTAAAGGTTTAACCATTGCCCCAACACTGGGCAGACAACGAACAGATTCCTACATACTATTTCACCATCTACATAGGTTTAGTATATTCATACTCTCCTCCTAACAATCATCTAAAAATCCCATAACTCTGTCCATCCTTCATTCTTGCAACATCTGTAAAGCCTCTTATCCTTCAGTCTGGGACAAATTATGTTTTCTGTGGAAGTTACTTGCATCTTCTTGGGCATACACCTAGTACATATCACTTTGGACACCCATCAATTGATCAATACAGCACCACTGATAGCTGCCATGAAAGGGCTGCTACCTCCTCATAAGCTCTTACTGCAAAAGTGGGAGAAGATGCGTCTGGAAGTGGGGTAAGTCAGGTCTCAGCATCACAAACAGAATGCCCCTTATTGGATTTTAAGTAAACTGGATACAAATGAGATGCGCGCCACCCGAGTTAAAGATTAGATTTCAGAGCACAGTTAACCAGGTTAAAAATTAAGTGTGAATATTTGCCATTAAATCTGCTCTCCAGCAATTTTTCCCTGCCCATCGAATCAGTGACTGGACAAAGAATTAACCAAGTGTTAGGCAAGGGTAGATAATTCAGTCCCAAGAGAAAAAGGAAAAGGGAGTGTAATCAAGCATGTGACATGGTATAATGGCAAAGTGGAGTTACTGGCTTGGCATCAGAATACTGGTCACAGTGTAGCTGTGTACATACAGATATAGTCCTCAAGTTTACAAAGAATTTCCTTACATTGTTCTTTTTCCTCTGTTGCTCAACAGCATTGCCCAAAAACGCTAGCTCATTTCGGAGACTGGTAAGTTCGGTCTCTTTTCCTGCAATACTGAATTAGCACAAGAGTCACAAGCAAGTTGGGAGGCAGTTGCATACAAGACTATATTTAGACTATGACACAGAGACTTCCTTCCAAACCTAAGCTCTGCCAAGGCAGGTTCATGGAGCCTGTCCATAAACCTGGACTTGTCCACTTAACATGCTCAATTTCTACTGCTTTCTGGCCTGTGGGATTTCTTTGCTTACATAGGTGTTTATCTGTAGGTTCACTACTTACTAATCACCACATAAAGGCTCTGCTTTCTAGCTGGATAGATCATCATTAACACACGCCACTAATTTGCACAAAGACACAATCAGGTGTTATTGTCTGAATGAGGATGCAAATTTTCAGCTGCCACTCCTGACTCCACAAGCCATCCAGACTGATTGGAGAAAAAAAGCCGGCGGGTTTTAACACATCCAAAGGAAAAGCTTGTGAAAGTTGATGCAGACAGGCCTGGCCTACGCTCTGCAGTTTTTAACATGTTTCATTTCTACCTTGGAACACCCTGACATTCCTAATGTTATCCATCACCGAGATCTTCCTGAGCACAAACTGTCTCACAACATGTAAAAGAATCTACTGCAAGGCAGTGATTACCCAACAATTACCATTTTTGGAAACTTAAATGTTAAGTCTCGGTTCCAGGCATGAAGCTTTACCTATGAACCTGGAGTGCATGTAAACTGAGCTAGAAGTGTCTTGCTTCCATTATGTTCTCAGCAGAGATTTGGCGCAAGACACAGCTAAGGACTATGATTCAGAAATACAAGTGTGCAGCTAAACTTCACTAAGAAATACAACTCATGTAAGCTGATATTCTGGGGAAGCATCTGCTTTTACTTGGGCCAAGTTTTTCATACAGTAATTGAAGTGACGTGTATTAACGTTACTAGCCTTTAGATTTCTGGCAATACTTACACTTGCAGCAGCTCTTCACTTTGGACAGTCAGAGATGCCTACAAACAGATCAGAAAAGAATTAAAAACAGATGAACAACAGCTGGTTGTATTGCAGAGAATGTGCCTGGCTTTGTTAATTGGTGCTTCCTGCCACACTAAGCCCTTTCAGGGCATCCAGTTGTCTTTGCCCAGCCAGTTGGCAACTGTAATTTGCAGCCTCAAGGGCAAAGAGTGGGAGGCAAGACTGTGGTAGGTAAGAGTCTAAATCTGGAGTGAAGGCCTAGGAAATAAAAGGGAAAGTAGGAAGAAAGACCCAGGACCCAACAATTTTGTTAGTTGGATGCATTTCTAATGTCACTTCCATCCATTGTTCTGGACTGAACCTAGCTGAAAGTATGGTGACTCCCCTGACAAGCATGCAACATGACAGAGCCCGGGGAACCACACCCATCAGCGTCAGCTAACAGAGGTGAAGGCGTACCTGTTTACAGTTCTCTTGCTTTAATTCTTGAATTTGAACTTTGAACAGTTCATTCTCTTTTGCTACATCCTGCAGAGAGAGAGAGAACCAGGTCACACACATGCACAGGCAGGCACTCCCCATTTATTGCACTGGGCACCTCCATACTAAAACATCACCTGCAACTGTTTTACTTTGCTTGCGATTTCTCTCCCCCTTTCTTCTAACAAAGCTTCCATCCTCTTCACCTGTTCTTCCTTCCCCTTCAGCCTGCACAGTTCATTTGGAAAACAAACACATTCTGATTAATAAATAAGTCACTTAGTGTTGATACTCTAGGTGTTGCTGAGTTTGCAGCAGTGATCAAATTAAACCTGCACAACCACAGTTGCCACAGGAGGCCAGTCTGGAGAGAACCAGGCAGCTATGCAATGGCTTCTGCACCAAGGAAGATGAAAATAGCACCAGCTGCAACAGCATGTGCTGCACGCATGTCCCTGAAGCCTCAGGCATTAGACAGCAAGTTCATTTAGTCATTAATTACCAAGACAGTATTCGAACCAGATAGAAAATGAACTGCTAATGCCCACAACCAATCCTCCCAGCCAACTGGTTTCAATTAAATCTGGCCTCTGTGCTGGCAGTGTGGAAATCTGAGCATGGCCCATGGGCAGGTAGACAGATTTCCTTCCCCCAGCCCTGAGGGGAATGGCCAAGAACAAGGCTCTGGATGATAACCCCATTTATCTGTTGGTGGGATCAAGATGCAGGAGGCAAGGTCTCTCCAGAAAGACCAGTCAGATGACACACGTTCACCCATCTGAATCCAAGGCTTTTAAAATCAGCCGCCTCTGAAATGCACACGTTCATTATCCATCTTAATATTAGACAACATTATCACAAGTAATGAGATTAAAATTACATTGACAATGGAGAACACAGTAATATCCCTTTACAAGACAGGGACCAGAGTGCTACTGCCTTAGAATGAACCTTAAGGCTTTATACTAGCCATCTGCATCTCTTGCCATCTCTCAAGTTGCATAGACTCAGGACACTGTCAAAGATAAACCACTTGATATACTTAATGAATGGTAGAGAGGAAAGCAACTGAAAAGCAGGAGCACTGATCACAAAGTAGATACAAGCAGTATGGATAGATTTTGGTGCAGGAAAAGGAATCCTTTAGGATCTCCTCTTTTCTGCTCTGGGTATGCATTGCTATTATTTAGTCAGGCCAATCAGACAAGCAGGCATTTGTTGTTCTAGGAGGCAGTGGGTAGGCTGCCTGATGCATTGCCATCAGCACCAATTCCTGTTATAGCCAACAGAAATCCCACAGCAAAAGGCACAGCAGAGAACATTTCTGGCTATCCATACTCACAGGTTTTCCAGATCCTGGGCTTGTGATGCAGCTGAAACCTTAAAAAAGAGAGGAGATGTTTGGATCTGTTGCAATAACAGAAAAGGGTTCAAACTAACAGTGAGCATTTATATTACAAGGGACGCGTGGTCTGAACAAGTGGCACCACCACCAGACCAGATGTGTTTTAGGTCAGTTACATTCAGTAAGTTACACTGCTCTAATTGCGCACTGGAGTGCATTGCAGCAAACTGCAAACATGCACATCTGATGCCAGCTGGCCTAAAATCTGCACTCCCATTTCCATCACATTCACCCATGGGTAGGATAAGTTCCTCTATGGCCAACTGCCCAACTTACGATGTGGAAAGAATTCATCTTTAGCACCACTTCTTGCGCCCCAGAAAACATGAACTAGCTCCCACATGAATGTACCCTTTCAGCCTGAAGAGCTCCACTTCATCCCTGAGGACAGGCCACTGCCTGCCCTTGAGTCTAACAATGGGGACAGCCTT
This sequence comes from Crocodylus siamensis, assembly GCF_052110815.1. NCBI lineage: Eukaryota > Metazoa > Chordata > Crocodylia > Crocodylidae > Crocodylus > Crocodylus siamensis. The sequence goes on along the minus strand of NC_143396.1, from coordinate 283,474,651 downwards.
CCAGCCAAACAACTTCTGTGGCAGATCAAAGGGGAGAGGCCCAGACTATAGAGACAAACACTGAAGGGCAGCTGGAGAATGATTCTAGAGAGAGAGCTCAGATGGCAGCCTGACCCACTTAAACAGCAAGCAGTTACCTCCTGCAATAGCTGAGGCCATGAAGTGCCCTGCCTAGGGCTACCTTTGCAGATCACTTTACTGCAATCCAGCCTAGAGGTGTGAAAAAACAGGGATTAACAGCAGTGAAGTCATAAAGGCTTCAGGCCACTGTTACCATCCCTACTGGTGTTCTTCCTGAGAGCATATATCAATGGAGCATCATGAAAATACTCCCTCAGTCTGTTATTTTTATATCTTTGCCTTTGTTCAAAACCCCCGAGCCAGAAGGCATGCCCATGTACCCCTTTTCGCACCAGTTGACTGGACAGAAATTAAGCCAAGACAAAGCTCTGAAACAGGCCAGGGTAGAGGCAAAAAAAAAAAATCTGGTTCAGGTGAAAAAAAGTAGTAAAAAAAACCCCAAAACAAAACAAACAAAACACACCCAACAATCAACACAAAAACCCTAGCTGTTGCCACATGATCCCTCTCTGCCGGCGGCAATACCTGCTGTAGATGTTGCAAGTTCCGTTGTTCTAGCTCCTGAACTTTACTGGTCAGTTGTGCAATGGTATTCTGCTGGCCCTTGGGATAGAAAAACAAAGGAGATGAGTGCATGGTGTGTATTTAAGTTCTGTGTTTAGATTTAGATGCTTTTCACTGGATAACAAAAAAAGAAAAAGAAGTTTACCTGCAACCATTCTGCTTTCTTGGCAATCTCTTTCTGCTTCTCTTCCAATAAGGCCTCCATAGTTCTCATGTGTTCATCTTTCCCCTTCAGTCTGTACCATTATGACAAAAAAAGCTTTTATCATCTGGAAGAAACCTAGAACTTTGCAATAAAGTACAAACAAGAGTGGCTGGCATGACCAAAGGCTCCACCGCTGCTTGCCAGAGGAAGATAAATGTGTGAGAACTCTTCAGTTCACACTACTGTAGCAGGCAGACTGAAAGGTGCCCTTGGATCTATGGCTCAGCTCATGATATCAAAGAGGGCAAAGTCTGCACTGCAGGGATTCCACATACGTTCTTTCTCCTTGCAAAACGTATTCTGCCAACACCTTTCAGCCTGAGAAGGGTGGAGACAAAACAGCCTAAGATATTTATAACCTATTTCTCCAGTAATACAGAATAGATAGCAGCCGCATAGGTGTCCCGTGCTGTCCTGCCAACATGCTTTCAGTCTTGAATGCATCATTTATGGAGCCCACACTCTAGATGTGCGCCCACTCCACAATAGACAGCCTTACTGCCGTTTCAGCAGAAGCACACAAGGGTGACTATGTGCATAAAACAAGGTCACATGGCCACTAGGAATGGAGTAAATACCACTCGCTCATTTCACACAGACCAGAAGAGACAAACAAGAACATTTCAACTCCAATCACATCAGAGCATGGAAGGAAAGAGGATGATTGAACAGACTGGGCACTGCTGTTAGCAGCCATACTTACAGAATCTGAAGGTCCTTGACTTGTGAAGCAAACGACACCTAAAGACAACATTCAGGAATTGAATCACTCCAAAAGCAGTACAGACTACCCATGTCAAATAGGTAAGAGACATCAACTATTCATATCGCTTTGGGACAAAGCTTGGGAAGATGAGACCACTAGAAACTGTTCAAATGGGCACTAACGCTGTAAACCCAAAATGCAGGTTGGGGGGCAAGGAGGGAAGCGAAAAGTTTACAAAATGAATGATTTCACTACTTAATGTTAATGCATTTCAATCACCCCCTGGAGCACAGTAAGAGAAAAAGCCCCACATACAGCACTGTCACAGTGCTACCATTTAAGTCTCTGTTGTGAGAACAAACACCAAACAGAGCACTTAGCTTTCTGTGGGGTGGAGGGGAAAGATAAACCTGAGAGGGAATGCTCCTTCTGAACGCTATACAAAACCAAATCAGTTTTTGGCCCATGATCCAAGGTGGAGGAGACCTAGAAAGCAACTTGCCAGCTCAAGCCTACTGACTCCAGTAGGGGATACTGTGCCCAACCCCATGTGCCCTTATATTATTTTTGTCTAATATAGAAAAAACCCCAATGTTTGCTCCCCTTCACAAGGCTAAAAAAGGTAAAGTACATACACAGAGGCTCTGGACAGTTTACATAAGGGCTAGTTACTGTGTAGAGCAAGCTACGCTTCAGAGCCAACCACTGTGGGGAGTTTCAGTCCTTTCAGTGCCAGCATGAACAGAGGGTAGCCAAAACAGTTCATTTGCATTCTCCCACTACTGCCCCACAGAGAACCAGTAACTTCAAAGTCTCCCAAAAGTCTATTGGCTTGTGGTAGCCAAGGACTGCATATGCACAAATATGGGGTCCTAGAGCACCACTTCATGGAGTACGTATCCCTATCATATGGCTCTCAGGACACTGCTACTGTGCAGTACATTAACACAGGGCACCAACACACCAGAGGGAGTTGAGGAAAAATGAGACTGTCAGGACTTGGAAAGACTGATATAGGAGAAAAGGTAACAGTAGAGAAGTGTGTATAAACAAAAAGGAAAAATCCCAAAGTGAGCACCAAAGGGAAGAGATGAAGAAAGAAGAGCCTATTAGGCTGTCACTAGAACTAAAGGGAGGGGAAAAAAAAAAGAAAAAAAAAAATCAAGAAAAGGGAAATACAGGCAAAAAATATCAAGCAAGCTTCCTGATAGGACACTGTGTGGGACAACAGGCATTAGATAAAACTGTGACATCTAGCCCCATTTGCCATCATTTCCTGCATCTGGAGTGATAACTCACTCTTTAAAAGACTTCTTTAGCTGCTAGATAAGGTTGGTCCATTTATCTGGAAAGCAAATGTAAAGGACAGACCCTCTGGCCCTAGAGAGGAAGAAGATAATTGACTGAGGGAAGAGACTTAGCCAGTTTGTTCACAGCTGCCGCAAAAGGACAATAAGTCCCCCTCCCATTTGTGGTCAGACAGGAACTGCCCAATGGAGCACTAGAGGGCACCATGGCACCACTACAAGACTGGTGCACAACCACTCCAGCTGAAACAAGTGGTTCAGACTCTGAGTTACGGAAGCTCAGGCCAAGGCTCTCACTTGAGCCCAAATTCTGGGGTCTCTGGAAGATGCCATAGTAGATGAAGCAAAATTGTACCTGCTATAAATTTATCCCCACCATAAGAACATGCTTCACTCGGTGACAATCCCCAGTAAAATAGAAAACATGTACTAGGAACAGAAATGCTAATAAGCAAAGCATCAACTTCAAAGCTGTCTCATTTCTGCCTCTTAGGAATTTTACCTGTTTTTCCATCTCAAGCTTGGAATTTCCTATTTCTTCTTTCAGAGTCTCTATTTCCTGTGCCAAAGCCTTTTCAAGGACAAAACAGACAGGATTGGACAATGGAAACACAAAACACCACAAAAATGGATGCTAAAAAAGTCAACTACTATCAAATGCAGTGTAAGGACAAATAGGTGGAAGTCAGTGGTATAGACACACACAGGCACACAGTGCTACTTCAGCAGTACCTGAACTGTCTTCTCCTTGTTTGCAACTTTGAGGATTTCAGCCTGCAGGAGTTCTTCCACTGATTTTATCTTTCCATCCTTCTCATGGATTCTTAACAAAAAGGAAAAAAAGCATCAAAAGTGAGCTGAACTACAGTATCCCAACTTCATTAATATTAACTTAACAGTAGCTCTGCGGAGCTCTAACTGGCCCCAGCACACTATGTGCTGTCCAAATGTTAACGATATTCTGCAACAGAAGTTGAGATTCCAAGTTTGAAAACCAACACAAATGATAGGGCAAAGCCAAGGTGCCACTAAAGGAAGATATATGGGCTAGCATAGCACAAGTTCAAGTTTGAGTAACTAGTTGCGTACAGTTGGTAGGTACCTGGCTTGGGTTGTTAGATAAAATCAGAAGCTGCTCTACTAGACTGTTCCTGGCCCAGCTTCAGATACAAAGTTCTCGCAAACACTCCAAAATACTTACAGCTGTATTTTCCTTAAATTATATGTTCAGAAAACAGGCATGCTCTTTTTAGAGAGCACATTACAGCACCAGTCAAAAATTTTAACAAATATCATGTCTAATTCCAGCTCTTTGGCTCAAGGACAGGTGTAGAAACCTCACAGCCTTGGTTGGCAACACTAAAGCGGCTTTTACTGCAATCAGCTCCATACGAACTTAATTCAGTAAACAGGTTACTACATTTTCCAAAGCATTGGTTTAGCTTGATGCACTGTGCAGAGCCAACCATGCACACACTATCTTCCAGTTAAAAGTGAACGCTAAGAGGAGGGAGAGCAAAACCAGTTTGGAAACAGGAGGGGCAAGGTTAACCTCAGAGACAGATTAAAAATGCTTACGTTTTCTGAAGTTCTTCCACCAATGGCTGGAAAGAAAGTAATGCAAAATCAAATTATTTCAGAAAGACTGAAAAATTCAAATGTTACAGATGGCAGTGGGGAGGGGTAGGAATAGCAAGCTCAGGATCTGGTTAAGTGGGACAGAAAACACTGAAGTCTCTAGACAACTGGTTTAAGATCTGGGCTTGGAGTTTTTAGCAGCTCAAAGGATTTGCCATGCAATGGGCATTGGGAAGTATCTGTGAAATTAACCCAGAGATCTCAGCTGGGTCTTCACAACACAGAGCCGTTACTGCAGCAGGCTCATCGATAACCTTCCCCCGAGCTCTCAACTGGCCAGGCACGGTCAAGCTATGGCCTTGGTTAAGAGATGCAATTAAAAGCGTATGTCAATAACTGACTCAGCATCTGACTCTCCCTAGGCCTTAAGCTGCCAGTACATTGTACAAAGCATAGACTGTGGCATTCCCAGTGCAATCAAGAATTCTGTATCCAAGTGCAGGTCACACTGCTTTGTAAGTGAGCAGCATTAAAAATCAAGATGTGCAGTAAGAAAAGGACTGATTAAGTGCACTGACGATCATTGCTAGATTAAGCGTATTGAGCGTAAACTGTCTGCATGAGCTTTGGGAAGGACTTAGGTGGAAGTTCATGTGCAGGGGAGAACAAGAGGCAGAAAGACTCCTTTGATGCCCGGTTTAATTAGCTGGAATGCACTGCATTTGTTGTTCTTTTTTTGTAAGTACTGCAACTTTTAGCACCTTTTGTAAGGACTACACTTTACCTATTAAAGCAAGGAAGACTCAGGACAGATACTGTATGCTTATAACAATTCAAAATGTGACGAAAAGCATAAGTGTATTTGTATAGCGGGGCAGGCAGTTATTCTGGGCGGAGGGCCGCTTACTGAACTTTGGCAAGCCAAAGGCCGCGTGACAGGCAGCTGGGGGCAGCTAAATATTAATTTTCTAAATTTCTTAGGGGCCCCATGGGCCAGATAGAATGGCCTGGTGGGCTGCATCCAGCCCGCGGGCTGCATCTTGCCACCCCTGTTGTATAGGCTCCCCTGCCAGGAATTTTTGACATTAGAAGAAAAGTGCGTTGCCATAGGTTGCTGTGGTAGAGGCTAGTGTCATTAAGCAAGCAGATCAATGGTCTGAAGAGTAAGGATGACAACTCGTAAACATATACGGGCCCAAAAGATGCATTAAAAGAACATTAATGTTGAATTCGTGCAAATCAGATGTCACCATAATACTTAAGCAGGTGGCATCCAAAGGCAACCTCAAACTGAGCATTTCCCAATAGCCAACCACTTGACTATGCAACTTTAGTATTTCAGTTTGCACTTTTTGTTTACACCGGGATTTAGAAAAATCCATCAAATAAACAGGCAGCAGCATTGGAAACTGCAGATCCACCACCAGATTTCTGCCTTGTGAGCTCATGGACCAACTGACACAGCTTCATCTGCTACATCAGCAGTTCCAGCCTTTCTGAACTTGCAGGTCCACTTCCAGCCAACTTGCTTACAAAGCCCACTTACAGGGCAAAAACAGTTTTCCCGGCTGAATGTTTGGGGAGCACACAGCCCCGGCTAATTCTTTGGGTAACAATCCCTTGTAGGGACACTACTCTTCTTGAAACGCCAGAGCAGAGTCACTTTGCTGGCCAATTTCAGACAAGGCATTTCCAAACCTTCAGAGCATTTGGCAGTCCAACCATAACATCTGTCACTCTGCACGGGACATGCATTCCCTAAAATTAAAAAAAATAAATAAAAAAATTACCTGATCCAGCTGCTGACTCTGCAGATTTTGAACCTCGTTTTTCAAGGATGAATTTTCTGTTCTCAGTACCTTATTAAAGGAGAACACAGTGACAAAATGCAGATAAGACAAGATAGAATATTTTTTAATTTACCCTTCTTCAGGAGAGAAGAATGACTGACTAATGAAAACCAGCATTTCCTTGTAAAAATGTTGTCCGTCTCAGATCCATTCCCATTTAAAGTGTAAGAATCTCAGAAATTAGAGATGGAAGAGACTATCCAGAACCTCTCCCCAACCCCACAAAGGATAAAATCATTGGGGGGGGGGGGAGGAATTAGCATACATTTGAATTTTGGTCAATTCTTATGATGATTTCAGTTATTTTCTGTTATATTATCTTTAGTGTACAAGACACACCTTAATTTTAGACCTCAGGGGAGGGGAGGGGGGAGAAGGAAGGTCATATACAATAGAAAACAGAAAATACAGCATATTTTTGGTAGTCACCTATATAGCATGTGAGCACCATCCAAATGTTAGAAACCAGCAACAGTCATCATTAATCCTATGTGCTGACAAGAAGAAGAAGGTACTTGAACAGAATTGCAGGAGGACAATACTTCTTGATAGACAATCAAGTCTACAATAGCAGTTCTGTTGCAAAACTAGTCACTACAATTTATCTTGGGCTCAGCCCTGCTCCTCTGAAAGTCCTCACTTCCGCATTCACAAACCATTCCCTAACCAATTTCTTGTTCCCATATAAAGTAGCTGTCACAAAAGGTCAGAAGCCCTTGGGCATCTCTGTCCAAACCATCTCAGTGGAGGACTCTGAATATCAATATAGAAACCTTGATCACGATTCTGTTCAGCAGGGAGTACAGCAGAGAAAAACGTTAAGGCAATGGGCTCACACCAACTTCAGTTGAGCTGCTGCATTTTGTGCCAATGGGGGCTCTTTCACCATGTCTGCCTTCATAGAATCATAGCAGTCGGGTCAAAGGGACCTTATAGTTCTTCAAGCCTGACCCCCTGCCAGGGCAGGAGAAAAAAAAAAACAAAAAACTGGGCTCAAATGATCCCAACTAGGTAGGCATCAAGCCTCTTCTTAAAGACCTCCAGGGTAGGAACCAGCACCACTTCCCTTGGAAGTTGGTTCCAGATCCTAGCCGCCCTAACTGTGAAGTAGTTCTTATGGATGTCTAATCTAAACCTCCTCTCCAACAACTTGTGGCCGCTATTCCTTGTTATGCCGGGGGGCGCTAGGGCAAACAAGGTCTCTCCCAAACCCTTCTGGTCCCCCCTAGTGAGTTTATAGACTGGCACCAGGTCCCCCCTCAGCCTTCTCTTGTGAAGGCTGAACAGGTGCGGGTACCTCAGTCTTTCATTGCAGGGTCTGCCCTGCAGTCCCCGGATCATACAGGTGGCCCTCCTCTGGACCCTCTCAGTGTTGTCCACATCCCTCCTGAAATGGGGCGCACAGAACTGGACACAGTGTTTCATAGAGGGGAAGAATCACCTCCTTGTCCCTGATAGAGATGCACCTGTGGATGCACGACAAGGTCCAGTTAGCCCTGCCAACTGAGACCTCACATTGTCAGCCCATGTTCATCTCAGAGTCAATAATGACTCCAAGATCCCTTTCTGCCTCTGTGCTCTCAAGAAGGGAGTTTCCCATCTTACAAGTGTGCTGCTGGTTACTACTGCCCAAGTGCAGTGCCCTGCACTTGTCAGCGTTGAAGCGCATCCTGTTTTTGCTACCCCACCCCTGTAACCTATCCAAGTCTTGCTGCAGTCTTTCCCTCCCTACTGGTGTGTTCACCTCACCCCAAATTTTGGTATCATCAGCAAATTTAAACAGGGTGCTTTTCACCCCATCATACCCAAGCAGAAGTTTCAGTAACTGAGTTTGAAGGTTATGGGCAGGTCAATATGCCTAGAATAGTGTTCAGTAAGCTGGGGGCATAGCTTTCTGGCCAGCTACAAAGAGATATCATTAGGGAGGGTTTTCAGCAATTTTTCAGCCTTCTCAGCATTTTAACATATTCCTCCTTTTTCAGCTGTGGACAAATATATTTAGGTGGATGGTGGTTTCATGTTGAAACAATTTGCAGTTTACTTCATCCCTCAGACTAACAGTTAGAATAGAAAAGTCTTAGCCACCTCAATTTGCAATCACTTTCCTTAGCTAGAGACTTGTCCCTAGTCAAATAGGCCCTTAAGATCGTTAGTTTTTAATCTTTCAAATAGGATATGTAAATCAGATTTCTCTAAGATTCCTTATGTTAGTTGAGAGCAGGGAACACCATCAGCAGCAAGTGAACATTTTGCCTTGAAACGGAAGTCAGTCATGTTCTTATTGAAAGGAATGTTCTGAAACTAAAAGTTAAATATACACATGTTCTATTATGGGAACTGCTCATCCACATACTTCCCATGGGGAGAGAGGGAGAATAATAATAGCATGTGGTTTTACCTTCAGCTCCTCCTCTTTATTAGCCACTTCTATGAGTCCTGCCTCAAGCAGCTCTTCAACCGTCTTTATTTTATCATCCTTTTCTCTAATACTGAGATATTAAAAATAGAAGTTACAAAGCACTCTTCATGAAAAGGCATTTTACACAGACAAAAGCATCTTACCGCCAAATAGGACCATAGAGATATTTTTGTATTCTTGAGGAGAAACAAAAATGTCTTACCTTCTTTCCAAGTGCTCCAAGAGCTCTTTGTTAGTCTACAAATTAAATATATATACACATATATATTAGCTGGATCAACCAATATATATTTGAGATTTGTGTTTGAGATCTTAGTAACAGAGAGGACTGGTTAGCACCAATGTCTCTAGATTTTTGAACAAATCTTTCAAAGGTAGAGTCTTTGTGGTAAGTGGCCTTTATGGTGCTAATTGGAAAGAATGATTTAAAGACCTGTAGAGATCGTTTCATTCCCTGGCAAACCAACTTTTCTACTCCTTACCATTAGTGACCAACAAGCAGCAAGGAATTTTGGATGTCAGACCTGAACACTGTGAGATGCTAAATGTTCCCAAACCTCAGTGACCTCTTCAGTGGGAGTTAAATGGCAGAGCCTGGGATGCAGTTCGCCCACATCCCAGAGGAGTACCTTAATCAAACAGAATATTGAGGGAAGTGAGAGTGCCCATCTCCTCTCAACAGTGCTCCATAACAGACTGCCTGTTTTGTCTCCTTATGTAACAGAAAAAAATTGTGAATTTCCTAATTATTTGCGAGTCGAAAAGTCATTTCCTGGCCAGCTCTCTTGCCCCCTCCTCTGGATCATGGAACTGCTTCAACCACCAAACTATTCATTAATCATGGGGGTCCCTTTCAACCAGTGAAAGACTTGTTAGTACTATTAGATTCCCACACACAAATTTAGGTTTTGATGAATCAAAGGGTTCTGGGGGGGTGGGAAAAAAAAGTGTCAGCAAGTTGCCTGGCCAGCTCTAGAAAGCAACATGTCACAACAACAGTGGCCACGGCAAAACTGTTTTGGAGTAGAAAGAGCAAGGCCTGCGACGAATGTGTCAAATTATTTTCTTTAGCGATGTTTTCTACAGGCAATCACTGACTTGTGTACTTTTTTCCTGACTTGCCAAAAATGACAGAGCTGAGAAAAGGCAAGAGACTGGTCTGTAGGGGAGCAGGAAGCCTCTCTCTGAGCATCTTTCCATGGGATTTCTAGACTGAAACACTGTTGCTCATGCTCACAGGGCTTGGGCAGAAAGGGCCTTCCCTCGTACAGCAGTGGAACTACAGCCCTAAGAGCTAAGGGTCACGGTGATGACTTTTCAACACCACAGTGCTCATCTATTCTAGGGAGTACTGCCAATTGCAACAAAAGTACTGAAGAGCAGCTATTAAATAAGCCGTGGAGTGTATAGACTGTACCTGCTCAGATAAGAGAACCTGTAGCTTCTGCATTTCCAGCTGCAAAGCTTTGTTTTTCTCCTTCACAGCCTGGAAGAGAAGGAAATAGCAAGCTGTCAGGTCAGAACTGCACATGCAACGCTTTTCACTTCCCCAACATGAACCATGTGGTTCATTTTAAGGAGGGAACTTGTGGCAGGGGCTGCTAAGCGCACAAAGGAGAATGCAAAAAAGTTGCGTTTCCCTCCTCCTCTTTTTTTTTTTTTTAAGCTTTCTCTGAATATTAAGACTTGTCTCTCAGGCAGTCAAGAGCTATTAATATCCCATGTGTGCATGTGGATCTTACTGTCCCTTGTACATGATACAGTGAAATCCAGTCTTCTTCCAAAAGCAACCTCCTCCTCTGTGCCATCTCAAGCTACTTCTGATGAGCAAAACAGTTATTCAAGGAAGCAAGCATGCCAGCGTTGCCTCACCAGCCTGTGCAAGCTAAATATTTATAAACACCCAGCACCTGGCATCCCAAGGAAGAGAGCTACGGCTGCAGTCTACTGCACTCTCCAGCTGTTGAAGTAGATGTCTGCAAAACACAGCTGCCTTGGAGATTCACTGAGGCAATAAACTAGTTTCTCTCAAGAGCCTGGCAGAGAGACAGCTCTATCATAACTGGCAAATCGAGACCTCTGGAAGAATGCTCTAGGCTGCACTGTGATTTCAGCAACGCTGGCTTCTAGAAAGCATCCTTATCTCCATCAGTTAAAAGATTGCTGTGTAGACTCTTGAACTTTCCTAGATCCTGGAACCAGCTTCGTGCTGTTGAAGGTTCACACGTCCGTTTGATTAGGATGAGCAAAACAGTAAAAGAAGCCTTTGGTTTAAAGACAGAGTCAGAAGATAAATGGCACTTTAAGGTTTTTATTTTCTGGGCCATTACAGCAGAACCCAGACACTCCCCAGGGTTTGATTTCTTACCCTCCTGCAATGATGAGGGATTTGTGAGGTATCCAGGAGCAGACAAAGCCACAGCAAGCAGCTGCGCATGACTGCAGCAGTATCCAACTGAGTGGAGAAGTGGTGCCCTTGAAATAAAAGCTGCATATAGGCCAAGCCACTCATCTTTAATTCGGCAACCTACTGTGAACAAAGTGGGTCTGGTTCTACTGTATTAGTGACACTGGTACTGGCAGGAAACCAAGTCACCCCTAAAGCCTCATTCAGCCTAGACAAAACACTCCGAGAGGCCTTTTTGGAGGTCACTAGTTTATCAAAGCTTGAACACATTTTACAACCATTTGTCCATAATTTGCCTACCTAGTCATATGTGCCAAACCAAGCAGAAACAAGGACTGCTCACCAGCAGCATGGACTTTCAAGCTAAAAGTCATGTTTTGGATCCTACTTTAGATCCCCCGCTTTTGCTAGCCACTTTCACACTCCTTAAAGATATGTTTGGGACTTCAAAATATTCCAAAAAAGTCTACCTGCCTCAGACCTTCACAAGCAAGTTTAGACAGGAGGGGAACACCACCAGCAGGGAACTCCAGGGAAGTGATTAAAAGTTAATTTATTTTAGACTAATTATTTCAAAGTAATTTATTTTAAACTATTTGAAAGAGCTGCTTGAGACTGGAATGCCCAGCACCATTCCCTCCTCCATGAGCAATGCTAGGGTGAGTGCTGGTAACAATTCTGCTCAGAAACAGGAACCAAGAACACTATCCTATGCAGAAGGAGCTGTCTATAAAGACGGTAGCTTCAAAACCCTGCTTTGTAGCCAACCAAATTCAGAAACAAGGGATGTTGGAGGGGGTTTGCTTTTGTTTTTCTCCTGTGTACACAATATAAAAACAAAATAGCTCTTCATGGAGGCATTCACATGTCATAGCGATATCTTTAAACAGCTTAGCTCTTACGCCACCACAAACTTTTTTTTAAAATTAAAAACAACTCTCCCCTTATCCCCCCCACAAAAAAAAGACCTCAACCAGGCATTTTTACATATAGATAAGAAAAAAAGTTAAAATATTTGCCTGTGATCTAATGACTTGATAATCTCAATAATAAATGCACACAAATCAGGGTTCATCAGTTTACATTTAAAATGGGAAGCACAGAAAAACTAAACAACTTCCTCTTTACAGATTTCATTGGAGACGCTAGACTTCTGACTCGTAACAAATGCATTTAAAATGGCTTAAAACACGTATTTACTCCAATTGCACAGCTTTACTCCATCAACAGCACCATCACAGCATTATATATTCTAATCCAGCCTTAGCTTTTGAAAGCATGTGTGTGGCTCCACTCCACAGATTAATGCATGGCTATGAACCAGAATCTCAAAAATCTAAAAAATGTATTGAAAATAAGCATAATAGCCGCTGTGCACAGTACCTTAAATTCTTCTTTTGTGTTTGTAATCTGAGCAAGGTCTTCTTGTAGCTGCTCTTCAAGTGTTCTTATTTTGTCATCTTTCATATGAAAACTGAGACAAAAACAGTTAAAAATGCTTTCTTCTCTCTCATGTACTTACAAGAAGCCTTGATTCAAACAAGTTTAAAAAGAGAGAAGCACTAGAAGTTGTTTACCCAACATTGGATTTATTTTATTTACCTTTTCTGCATCCTTTCCAGTTCATGGGCAGCAGCAGCCTACATAGAAAGAGGATTAAGTAGTCTTAACATGCATCACATGATTCAATCAACTACATTCTCCCATATTAAAAAGCAGGAGCAAGTCATTTTTACAAGTTCTCCCAGTACATCAGCCTCAAGTGCAAGTAAATGGGTCATGCCATATTCACAGGCTGTATGCTCACACGTTTCACATTTACTCATTCAACAACTGGTAATTCTCAATGGTATTCTACCATTTCCTATGGCTGTTCGAGTAATAATTAAATACACAGAAAGAAAACAGTGACCATGGACTGAAATGTTAAGGGCCAAATTTCCTATAACTGCACAGGGAAAGATGATGTTTGTCATAGATTGATTCATGCAAGTCATAGGAATGTCATTCACTACTGCTGACAGCATCTTGGAAGGATACCTTTGAAGATTTAAATGAATCTTTAGAAAGAAGCAATTTACTCTACTGGGTTATTAAATCAGATTTAAAAAATGAACACAATTAAAAGGGATTTCCTCAGATACTACGTTTCGCAGAATTTATCACTGAGTTGCCCAGTTTGGTAACCTTTATATTTCAATAAAGCTACTCTAGAAGTCTGATAGGAATCAGCTGCTCTACTTGCAAATTAAGGTACGACTCAGCATGAGCATGGCAGAACATGGTCATTAAGCACTGCTTACCTGTTCATTTGTCAGAGCCTGTAACTTCTGCACTTCTGTTTTCAGGGATAAATTCATATTCTGCACAGCCTGAAGAGGAAAGAACCAATATATCTGCTTTTTAAATATGGATCGCACTCCAAGTTTGTCCCTGTAAGCACCTCTCAATGTTTTCCTTAGAGTTTCCCATTTTCATCAAGAAAACCTCTCCAACCCTCTCCGACTTTACCATCACCTTGCAGCAAACTTGGATCCTATTCCTACCATCAGGTAGGAACTCCTACTCCTGTGGTAGTGGATGCAAAGATCTGGCCTATGGAGTTCCAATCCAAGATCAGAGCCTCCAACAAGCTTGCTTTGCAGTCTTTCTTTAATGTGTATGCTTTACCTTGAACTCCTCTTCCTTGCTAGTTAAACTGGCATGTTCATTAGCCAACGTCTCCTCCATCTGCTTTATCTGTTTGTCCTTCTCTGAAACTCTGTATAAACAAACCATAACAATAATTTGTAATAAGACATGTTAGAAAAAACTATGTTTAAGCATTAAGCTGCACTTATTGATTCAAGCTGCAGCAAGGCAGATGCAGATTAAATCTCAGGGGAAATTTCCTAACTGTCAGAGCTGTAGGACAAATGGAACAAGCTGCCCAGGAGGTTTTCAAGGTCCTCTGCTGGAGGTTTTCAAGAAGTGGCTCAATGGGCACCTCTCTGGGAGAGTTTAAGGCCAGCAAATCCCCCATCTGTGCAAGGGTTGAACTACTTGACCCCTGAGGTCTCTATAATTATAAAAAGGGAAAGTATACCAGTCCAAGCTCTGGCCTGCTAAAGTTATTCCTGTTAACACCATGGTTTTGGACATCAAGGGCTTCCCATTGGGATTTTAAATCCTCTAGGCCAGGGGAAATCAACCTTTTCTGGCTGCAGGCCAGAACGATTCACCCCAGGGTGGGCAGGTAGTCAGATGCTAGGACCCACCCACCAGCTACCACTTGTCCCTGTGGTGGAAGTGGCGAAAGCCACCTGCTAAAGCAGAGACGGGCAATTATTTTGGGCAGAGGACCACTTACTGAGTTTCCACAAGCCATTGAGGGCCACATGACAGGCAGCCCAGGGCAGATTAATATTAATTTTCTAAATATTTTAAGGGCCTTGTGGGCCAGCTAGAATGGTTTGGCGGGGTGCATCCGGTCCCCGGGCCACATTTTGTCCAACTCTGTGCTAAAGCCACATATCTGCAGGCCAGATACAATGGTTCTATGAGCTATATCCAGCCTGTGGCCCATAGGTTGCTGACCCATGCTATAGGCTCATCAAAAAAGGTAAAAGATGGGCATTATAACCACTCTGTCCCCTCCCCCAAAATGGAGCAGATCTAGCACCAGGGCTCAGCCCAACTACTGACTCTGACAGACGCACACATTCCTGCACGCTGCACTGCTCTTTGCATACAACCAAAAGCAAATAAGAAAAGAAGCATTCACTTCTGAGTAACAGACAGAGCAGCATACAACACACTCCAAGTCAGGGGTGGGGTGGTCCAGGGAGGGGAAATCCGGGAGGAAGAGGTTTCCCAGCTTCTAAGAGAATCACACAATGCAGGTTTGGGGGTTTTTTAAACCACTATGTAACAGCATTTCCTTAAGGAGTCTCTTTCCTATGTAGCCAGCTCACATTTAAGAAGAGTGTGTACACACAGGGCAGGCAATAAAGCCAGCAACCTTCATAAACACATGAGGAAATGAATCCTTACACTTTGTGTAGTTCTTCTGCCAGGACTGAAGCAGAGGTCTGTAGAAGGAGGGAAAAAAATAGCTGAAAGTAAAGCCAAACCCTTGTCTACACTGAGCCAGGAACAGCATCTGCTGGACTTTAATTTAAAGATATTATAAACTGACATTGTCAATCATAAAAAATTCCTGGCAAAAGGAAATATGAAATAGTGTAAACGCATATTAAGTCCCTGACTACATTGGGCCCAGAAGCCAAGGCATCTTCAGTGGAAAGCAGAACTCTTGTTGGACACTAGTGAAAATCAGAATGTGAAATAAGCAGCAAATACTCCTCATAGTAAAGGCTCTTACAGACATAGTGCACTAAGAGATATTCAACTGGCCGCTTTCAGAATGTAATGCACTCTGCAGTGTATTCTATATTAACAGCAGCTTTGTTTGATAGATGTGATGTAGGAATGAATGGTATGAGGAGAGCAGAGGATGTTTTTCTCTAGCTAACATCTATCCATGCTGGCACATGAACAGCCAACCAAGAGATTTCTCAGTTGTCTGAAGACAAAGAGGTGCACTGCATTGAGTCTGCTCCCTGACAGTCATCTCAACAGAGCAGACTTGCTCATTATCAATACACCAAGCAAGGGGTGTCAAGACCTTTTCCAAAGTGTTCTGCATTCCATTTGAGGGTAGACTGGATTCATACTGCAGAGCAGCGCTCCCCCTAAACTGTGTGGTGTGCAGTCGCACAGGTGTGCTCATGCTGCACTACCAGGCACGCCTGCATGGCCACACAGCTTAGAGCAAATGCTGCTGCAGAGTCACCACATACCTCTAACTGAAAAGGCTCTCATATCTCTGCGTCAAGTACCATAGACTCTTCTCATCCAGTTTCTCCTAGCCCCTAATCCCAGTACTCACCGAAAGACAATCACCCCCACACATACGTTTCCTCGCCTCCCAACTAAATAGTACAGAACTGATTTTTTGCCTCTCTAATGTCAGCAGCGTCAAAATGAATGCGACACTCCTGAGCTATATAGCTACAATATATTTTGTCATACTGTTCTTCAGACTCCTTAAAGTGTACTTGCTATATTGTAGGTACTGTTTTCACATGTTAACTGGCTTTTTAAAGAACATTTCCCATTTAAGATTGCAAACCTGAAAAAAAATCTTACAAGGGGGTGTACCTGGGCTGCCATTTGTGAATGAAACTTTTGAAGCTGAGTTTTCAAAGCCTCGTTCTGCTCCAACAGCTCCTTGGGAAAGACAGACACAAAGAAAAGCAGGTTTATATCTGCCACTGGTGAAGAGCCCCTGAGCAGTGATTAACCAGGAGGTTTTAGAAAGTTGGGCATCAGGATTTTACACCTGAGACTCACTGCTCAATAATAATATTTTTCTAATTACCAAGTCTGAATAATATTGGGTGAAGCTACAGAATGGCAGGGAATGTCAACATGCAACATAAAAATGTTCCCTGCTTCTCTAAACCACACAGCAGCAAGCTTTATGGAAACCAATATATCATCAAAATATCACACTGAGTTGTGAAATGATAGTCTGGAACAAAGTATATTCATGCTTGTATTCAGCTACAACGCTCTGTTAAAGCAGCATTAAATATCACTGTGCCTTGTTGTGTGTGAAGGAGGGGGGGAAAAAGTCACATGCTACTGCAATACCTGAACCTGCATTTGCATAGACTCCTCTGCAGTGACTCTCTTCTGTTCAGCCTCCATTAACTGCAGCATCCTTTGCTCCAGCTGCTGTTTAGACACCATTGTATCTGTGAGCTTACTGTGTAAGCTCTGGATTTCATTGTCTTTGGCCACAAGCTTATTCTGCACATCTATGGCATAAAAATAAAAACTGTGATGAAATGCATAATTTGGGGAGGGAGGAAGAGAGAAAATTAATTAGAAGACTTCCGTTTCAGCGGAGGCATAACTTATTTACTCCTCGTGTTTAAAACAGCCATCATTATTACTGTCACGTTAAAACATACTATCTTCCTACGGCATAAGAAGGGGTATTTCTGAAGTCTTTCCTTTACATTTTCCTACACAGTCTAACTTATCTGTCCAATATATCAAGAACGTCCTTTGTACACTTTGGAAAGATGAAACACAGTATACCTAGGATCTGGAGAAAAAAGTTCTCTCTCACCTTGTTGTGCTGCTTCATGCTCTGCTGTTCTTTTCCTGAGAAAGGTCTGGATTTCCTCCCATCTTCTCTCAGCTTCCTGCTGTTGGACCTTAGATTTTAAAGTTTGGGGTTAGAAAACAAGGGTTGGTGTTCAGTCTTTGGGATATGTTTAAGAGCATATCCCTACTCTTTAGTGTCCTTTCTAAAACCTTATCCTGTGGATGGCAGAACCTGCCACTCCCACTGAAAGCCATGTCACATTGGAGCCATTTAATCCCAATAAGCCTCACCTCAATGGAAAACCTGGTCTAATTTCTCAAGCAAAGTCCAGACAACACAAACTACAGGCCACTAGCAGATGGATTTTTACAGCTAAAAAGATACCACTTCCCATTACACGGTTAGGAATGCCAATCAGAATCTGAAGTGGCCAGATCTTCTACAGACTGACATTAACTGCAATTTGATCCAGCTCTACAGGCACCTCTCTAGTGAGAGATACACCTGGGTACGGCTAATGAGAGAAATCTCCTTTCCAAATTATTTTTTGGAAACAAGTTTTGAGTTTGTACCTTCACAGACAAATTTTCAATAGGAAAAGCTGAAGGTACCTGGAAGAAAGGAGCTCTCACTATGTCAGTAACAAGAGGTAAAAACAAAGCCAGAATCTTACCCATTTAACCAATACAGCATTTTTTTTTCAATTTATATATGAAGAACAAAAGGACATTTAACCAATGCATGATTCAGCCAAGGGCAGAGCTTTCAATTATTGCAGATACTATTTCAGCAATGTTCAGCAATACAAGTTAAGAATATATTTTGCTATAAACGTATTTTACTATACGAGTATTGTAGTTCAGAAAAAAATATGGAAGTGCTTGAATTTTCACCTAGAGAGGAAGCAGCAAAAGCCAAGCTTGCAATGGACAGAAAAAAAAGTTAAAACCCCTCTCCTGTGTTTACTCTCTTATAGGCTATCATTGTTTTAGGGACAATTTTAACTTAATTTGACAAAAATTGAAGCGTCCTATTTTTCACTCCTCAAAGTTTCAGAAGCAAGGTTTGTTCGGCAAGCATCTTTTACTGGACTAACTATATTAGTGGGGCCATAACCATATGCTAGCCACAAACACAACTTACCCTTCCACAGATTGGCTCCAAACAAGGTATTGTTACCAACCAAATCTTGCTTTTCATTTTTCCTCCCCTCAGCCACTACAGCTACTTTACTGTGAAGTCTCAGAGAGCATTCCCATTCAGAAAACTACAGGCAGAATTAAGGGCACGGCAAAACCAGAGGGGCAGAAGAAAATGAAATCACCTTGAGCTGAGCGACTGCTTGCTCAGCATTCTTCTTTTGGAGTTCCTCTTGCTGCAATTTATTGTTCTTCTCCCCCAGTTCATTTACAAGCCTGGCATACTCCTGGCGCAGTTTGTTCAGCTCAGCAGACTGCCTAAAAAATAAGAATTTTTATGCACTCTTTCAAGGTTTCAAGCAACAGTGCAATATTGGCAGGCACTCAAATATCAACAAGTCTGACTGCTAAAGCACTGGAATGGGACAACATTCACTGGCATCTCAAAAAGCAGTAACCCCAGTTAGCATCTTTGGAAATTATGCATATGGAAAACAAGTGCGTAAGTTGCTGGGGCCATGAGCTGTATATACCCTGTCCCAGGTGCCTGGGTACCTGTAGCACAACAGAGCCCTGCTTGTAGCTTTATTTGGACCATAGAGTGGCACTGCAATAGAATTAACATTTCTCCACTGGGCAGGACATAACTTAGGAGATGGAATGACTCTGCTGGTCACTCCTCTTAGAAAGCCTCCAGATATCACATTGTGCCACCTATTATTTATAGTTATCATTTAACCCAGCATGATACCCCAGTAAAAGAGGATTTAAGTCCAGAAGTATTTCAGCTTCTCAACATACAGGAACAGTGCTTTAGCTGCATATCATCTGTCAGACACCAAACATGTTTATACTTCCTCTTACTTGAGAGGCAGGTCATCCAGCATTCTCATTATCTGCTGGTGATGCTTGCACCAGAGTTCAAGGTTTTGTAAGCAACACTCCTCTACTGCCAGATCTGAAGGGACACTCAGGGAAGTGACAGCCTTTACCCCAAAGTTTCTGCTTTTGTAGCTTTATATCCTTGTTACCTTTGCATCAGGTTATATTCCAGATCCCCAGAATAGATAGAAGCTTAGGGCTGGAAGAAACCTCAGGAGGTTATGCAAGTCCAACCCCCTGCTCAAAGGAGGACCATCCCCCAAGGCTCTATCTAGCTGGGTCTTTAAAAACCTCCAAGGACAGAGATTCTACAACCTCTCCAATAATCTGACAGATCACTAAAACAAGGTAATATGGCATGACAAAAACTACAGACAAAGGCATTCCTAGGATCTCAGGGGCAATAACCATTCACAGGCTATCTGAAGACAGGGCGTTTCAGGCTGTGAAAACCTACAGGAAGATATCAACAGAGAACCAGGCAAAGAAGCACAATAGCAGTCTGCAGTTAACTTCTGGGGCATTTTCTTAGGTGACCAAGAATTTATGGTCCAGACTGTCAAAAGTAACCAGGTGATGTGGGTTTTCAATTTGAAACACCTTGAGGGAACGGCTTTTCAGAAAGTCCTAAGTAACCATCCTTCAGAAAAAGAAAAACAGGACCCTTTACAGGGTCTCAAATGGATGCAAACTCATTAATCGCTTCTAAAAACCGTGAGCTATGTGCTTTGTCCTCTAAGTATCAGAATAGGCACTCCTAGACCATCAGTACACACCCACATAAAAGTCCTGATTCTGGAGACGAACGCCAGTATAATTTATCATTCAGTGGCAACTTAAAATGAAAGTGTGGTGGCCAGAACAATTCTTCAAGGGAAGCCTCACGTTTAAAAATCCAAAAAGGTAGCTCCAGGGAGCTGACGACATACTTGCTTTCCATTTGGTTGGTAGAAGTACTGACAGCATCTCTCAGGATACCATTTTCTTGTTTCAGGTGGCTTATCTCAGCCTCCATCTGCTCACGAAGTTGCTGGAACTGGAAGGGGAAGGGGGGGAAGGAAATCAATTAATATTGTAACATTTCCCCCCCCCCCCCACAGTTCAAAAAAATAACTTTTTTAAAGAATGGCTATAGTGTAATAAAAAAAAAAAAAATGACCATGGTCTTAAGGAAAGAAAACTTATTTGGAGAGCTCCTAGATTTTGCAACACATACCCCATGACCCCACTGACTTAGATCCGCTGGGCTGAACCAAGAACAGCATTTGTCTCACATACCAGCATAACCACTGGAATGCATGGACCACTCTCATAGAAAAACTGAGCGTTCTTGGTTGTGTGACTGCCTAATACAAAGATGTTCTAAACTCCTTTTACAGTAGGATTTTGTACAAACGTCATGACAAATTATTTCAAAACAGAAAGTAGGCAGAGAGGTTTAAAGCCAGAAGGAAAACAGAGTGTGAATCTCTGGTGCGTGGACAGTGTGTGCAAACTCCAGTACATTAAAATGGCTTGAATTGGGTCTTCATTTCCAAGATTCTTATCTAGTTGAGATGCAAAGAAAGCTAGTTTATGAGCCAGATCTCTTATTTAGGCAATGGTGAAATTTTACTGCAGCCTGAACAGAGTCAAACTGACACAGCTGCCTTGATTATTTAAAATGAAACTCAGGAGGCATGATTCAGCATTTAAGAATGAGACGCCATGGATCAGATGACAGGAGGTCTGGCTGCTGCAAGCTACTAGCTTGATCCAAAACCCTGCAACACACGCAACTTAAATATTCTCTTTCCTCCTCTATTGGTATCAGTCTTTTACAGACAGCTGACACTGTTTCCAGGACCTAGTTACATCAGATAACTAATTCATCAATGAGGATTCTGTTTACAAAAAAGTGTTTAAGTGTTTGTCCAACAGCTGAGATGGAAAGGACCAGAAACTATGGGAGAACAGCACTGACATAGATGCCAAGTTGTTGGTTTTTTTTTTATGATGTACAACTCTAACGGTCCCATGGAAAACAGAGCCCACCAAAAAATCCCTGCAGGTAACCAGAAGTCCTGACAGTCACTGCCAGCCAAACTGGCATCCCCTTTCCTGCAGTCTGATTCGCAAAGGATACCAAGCAGGGGGCACATATCTGGAACATCAGGAACAGAAAAAGGTTGCATTTATATTCACTCTTCCAGTTTCTGTTTCTAGGTGCAGATCATCAGAAGCTACTACCACAGTGTCCAAATAGTTCCCCCACCACACCCAGATTCAGGAACCTCTTGAGTACCAATACCAATATAGCAACAGCCTCTAGCCCTGGAGAGTGGTTTTTTGCACCCAAACCTGAGAGAATCTGCTCTCTGAAGAGAAATAATGAATAAGCATAATATATATATATATATATATATATATATATATATATATATATATATATATATATTTGTTAAGCTTAAAATGTCTGTAGCTCTGGTGGAGGGGGAGGCAGTGTTAGGTAAACAGAATAATTGCTAGAAATGAATGTTTAAATCAATTGGTATAAATCCAACCATACTTTGCCCTAAAAAGCTTATACCAACTTTAATGCGACTTACTTTGCCTCCAATTTTGATGAAGCTAAAACTTTTCTTAGCTTGCAGTGATAATATAAATTAAGGACAGAGCAGAGGGTCTGGATAAGACAATCCTATGGTAGAGTTAGGCCTTCACAATTCTCAGTCAAGTGCTTTGCTAGTCGGTGCTATTTTACTATATAAATATATGCATCTCCTAACCTCCCTATTCTGTAACGCATTCAGTTTTAAAGACCACTTTGCATCTGGTATGTCATTCAGCAGTGAGTGGCTCACAGTGCTGTTACAGTTATAAGGGCCATTTTTCTGAATCTGGCGAATAGAGCTATACTTTGCACCTTAAACTTTAACAGTAGACAACAGAAAGCGTCAAAGTGAGTAAGCAGACCGTAGACAAGCTGCCTACCATCGCTCATTTGGAGAAGAGGGAAATGACAAAACAGAAATAGGAGGGTTGGAGTGTTATTGCAGCCATTAAGAAAAGACTTGGCATATCCCAGGAAGCAGGAGGCTTTCATTGCCTGTCTTTAGCCCTACATAGCATTAATCAGATTTGCCCCCACAAACTGCTAGAGATTCTGGCTAGAATATGATGCTTTCATTTCTGTATCACCCAACCAGTGCTACACTCTCTACTAAAGCACGCTCTCAGCACTAGCTAATTTGCACTTGAACTCAAATCCGAACAATTTTGGTGAAAATGCACCTTTATCTTCATCTGCTGGGCTTCTTGATAGCCAACATGCATTTTACTCTGAAAAGTACCATGTTCCTTTTCTAGCGTGTTGATACGCTCTCTCATCTTAGCTGTAACCAAATTGTTTCTCTCCTTCTCCGTGACAAGCTCCTTTGGAAGGAAAAAAAAAGTATAAGTAATGTCCCCCTTCCTGCAACCTCCTAAAGATCAGCAGGCTATACATTATTAATTAATCAAACTAGAACAAATCAGCATTCTTTACTATAGCAGTAGTCAAGCAATCAACATGGCCTTTTCAGTAGTTTTGTAAGAATTTAGCAGCAACACAAATTTCAATTTTTAATTAAATTGGGCTTTACAATGAAAACAAGAGTTTTTTAATTATTACTATTATTATTTCAGAGTAACTAGAGCAATACTTTTATTACACTTGGTCAAATTCTTCTCTCCATTCTATGCACATAGTCCGACAGCGATTAACTAAATTGTACAGGTATAACTAAGAGCAGAATATAATTTTGCTCTGAACTGAAACAGGAGAGCTCAGCTATAGGATTGCTAGAAACCTATAATGCATTTCTGATCAAATATGTTGTATATTACAGATGAGCTGAAAGTGAAAATGAAGTTCAGCCAAATGCCAATAACCCCCCACAAGCCAGGGGGCTTCAGTACATACCTTCAGCATTACATCACATATTACAGCTTTAACTCTCAAGAAGCAAGTTAATCTATAACCACTGTGTTATTTATAAGGCCAAATAGTATAAGTGGGGAGTCACAGTGCAGCGCAGGCAGCTTAAAGCATTATCAGATGAGTACTTGGATTGGACTTGTGTCAACAGCAGCAGTGGGCGCAAGCTCCTTTTTCTAAACCGAGGTGACAGTCACCTCAAGTCTTCTAATCCTCCACCAGTCACTACCATTCTACCCTGCTGGTTTCTCAGTCCCCCTTGTATTTGAGTTACTGTGCTCTTCTGCAGTCTTTTCAACCTTTCTGACTGCTCCTTTAATGTTTTCCATCATTTGCTCTTTCCTTTCATTCTGCCTTGCCAGTGCCGTAACAAAAGGGGCACCCAAGCGAGGAGGCTGGCCAGGGTGCCAAAGTGAAGGGGCAGGGTGTGGGACAGAGCCGCAAGCGGCACTTTTGGGGGGGGGGTGCAGGGACAAGGGAAGGGCAGCTCCCACCACTGCTTGCACTCCCAGGCAAGCACTTGGGGGTGGGGAGGAGGAAGGCATGCGCCCCCTGGATCTGTGCGTGGGGTGAGGGTGGGCTGCCACTATGGGCTTTGCCCCGGGTGCCAAACTTCACTGCTACAGCACTGTGCCGAGCTAATATCCTCAGTAGCCCCCTTCCTTGTTTATTACTAGACATTTATAGTCCTCAGCTGTGTAGGAGCTACTCTCTACACCCTCTGTGCAACCTTACAAATAAATGCCCCCCTAGTAGCTTGCACTGGATGCCTCACAGCTAGCTTCCCCTTCTCCAGCACCGACTCCACCACAACTCCTGAGCTTCTTGACTTCTCCTGCGCCTGCCTAAATTCCATCCATCATATTAAATTCCTTGTCCGTACTCACGTCATCTCAGGCTTTTATCCTCCCTCCTGGCAGCCTCTTCTTTCATTTGTTCCAGTCACCTGCATTGTTACTTGATAGGGATGCACAGATAAAGATTTGGGGGGCTGATACCAATAGCTGATATTTAAGGAGGCATATTGGCCAATACCAATCCAATATTCAATACAGCTACCTCCAGGTGCTAAGTGTCATGGTGGAAGGGGAACGGGAAGGGAAGGGCCATGGGGGGCAAATTAATGACCCCATGGTGAGGGAGTGGGCCAGGGGTAGGTGCTGCCCAGTTGGGGTGGGCCGGCCATGGGACGGAGGCACGGCTCACGGGGTGGGGGAGCTCCTGCCACTGCTTGCACACCAGGGGGGCAGGAAGGGGGGCGCATGTGCTCCCAGATCTGCGCAGCATGGGGTTGGCTGCAGCTGCAGGGTGAAGCCGGCATTGCACAGGGCTCATCTCGCCAGAGGTTGGGCTCGTGGTGCTGGGAGGAAGGTGAAGCCACTCCGAAATTTTGCCACAGCTCCACTCCTAGCCCTGCCCCACTATCCAGCCGCTGGTGCAGCCGCAGCTTTTCCTGGTGCCTGGGTGGAGGCAAGGTGTTCAGCTGGGGTGGCGTGGGGCTGGGAGCAGAGCTGCAGTGAAATCTGGGATGGCTGCAGCCCCTCCTTCCAGTGCCGCTGGAGCCCGCTCTGAACCCAGCACACACACCCCACCCCAACCCTCCCAGGGTGCAAGCAGTGGCAGGAGCCGTGCCTCCATCCCACGTCCTGTGTCCCACCCTGCCTCACCTGGGCAGCACCTGCCTCTGCCCCCTCCTCACTGCAGGGGCATTGATCTGTGCCCCCCAACACCCCTTTCCCTCCCTACTCACCAGCTGGAGTCAGCGCTCCACACTGCCAGTTCTGCTCCATGTTGGCTGCAGCTGTGTGCAGCACGGACATTTATCGGCTGAATTATTGGCCCTATTGGGCCAATATCCGACAGAGACAATTTTCTTTATAATCAGTACCAATCCGGTATCAGACCGATCTGTCAGTGCACCTCTATTACTTGCCATATGCAAAGCTGATAGACTGCACATTGCCTTCCTCCCAAAGTCATTACTAAAACAAGTGAAACCGTCTCCTGAAAACAGTATTCTAGACAGCTGAACTGTTCTAGACTTAAACAGTGAACGTGATCTCAGGGAGCTGAGCAGGCAAGTATCTCAGCTTTCTGCATTCTCACCTCCAGTAAAAAAAAACAAACAACCCTGCAAGTTCCCTGACCACAGCACCTCAAAATGTACAACCCTGGAAATGTGCAAAAATGGACCAAAAGAAAAAACTATGACCCATGAAGTGTCTAACACTGTAATTTATAATACCTGACACTGAGCATCTTACAGGCTGTTTAAGGGGAGGGCTTTTTGGAAACACATTTTTTAATCCTTTATTTAAAAATTATGGTCCATCAATCAAGATACTGAATTTATACCTCAAAAGCCTATTAGAAAATAGAATGCCAGTGCACTACCTACATTGCTAAATGCGAGATGGTGCCTTAACATATGCATACCTCTATGCATCTCATACAGATCTCATTAACCAGGGTGACCATCACACCAGGGTGCCACAAGTATTATTTTGTTCAGATTCTTTCATTTCTACACGTATGCCTTTTGATGCGTGTACCTGGGTTAGCTGCTTGCATTGTTCTCTGGCTACAGCAGCCTCTTCCTTCATAGCAGCTAGCATCTTGTCCTTGTCTTGCAGCTGATGCATCATTGCCGCTGAATCTCCTTTACTAGCCTACAAGAAAGAGATTAAATGCCAGATTCTGCACAAAATTTTAAAAAACTGGATTATGATTTTTAAAAGGCTTATAGTAAACCAGTAAGAAATTCAACAGCCACTACTGTACAGTTGTTTTGTTGCTCTGTACTAGCAAGGCTATAAACTTCAAGTGGTTCTCAGCCTGTTACAAAACGCCTCCACAATAAATTCCATTAGACCACGCTATATTGCTTCTGGCACCCAAGCTAGCTTAGGTATCTCTGCACAGTACTGCAGTGCACCATGCAGGCATGTGTACCTGGCAAGATCTAAATTTAGTCCAATAACTGGCGATTCAGGTTTTCTTTGAAAGCTTCCCATTAACAACCACGTCCATTTTGCATTTAAAGCAGAAAGGAAGGTAAAAAATAAATTAATACTCTCTCAAAGGTAGCTAATTATTTATACTAGTTCAGTAACACAAAGCAAGTATTTTCTTCACTTGTTCAATCAACTGATGGACGTAATATTTCCTGCTTTCCTCTAAGTCTGAGGACCACAGCTATTAAGCTCCATAGGACAGATCTGAAGAGTGTAAAGTGAAAAGGAAAAACTCTTCTATAAATACATAATATTCTTGCACCGTTATGCTTACACTTACACAAGCACAACTGATTTGACACTATTCACATTTTCACCCTCAAATTTAACTTTCGTTGGATTCTATACAAATCAAGTCTTAATACAAAAATTTGGAATGGCTCTGTCAAATTAAACATATACTAAGCAAACTAGGTATTATGCCAAATTAAAAAGAGACAA